>NC_070637.1:26515618-26648505 GCF_947347685.1 Pleuronectes platessa
CACAGTCGATGGATCAAACAGGAAGACCGACTGTGAGCGGTGTTCCATTGTATGTTTCACAGCGGGACATCAGAGAAACACTGGTGTCATTCATTGGTTCAGACAGGTCACATGTATCATAAACAGGAAGTGGCAGAGGGACCTGCTATGTTTCTGATCTGTTATTGATTATTTATTGGTTAATTTAATTAATGATCTTCCTACAGAAAGTAACTGCAGCTGCAACATCACCAACAGCCACTGTGACGAGTCCAGAGTCTGCAGGTGAGACATCCGTCAGCCAATCACTGATCAATAACTGCTGATCCCACGATGTGATCATGTGACCAGGTGAATAACGGGTTGTCTCCGTGTCCGTGCAGGTGTGACCCCGGCTGGGACGGTGAAGGCTGTGACCGCTGCGTGCCAATGCCCGGTTGCGTGCACGGCTTATGTCAGCAGCCGTGGCAGTGCAGCTGTGAGCCGGGCTGGGGGGGGCGCTTCTGTGACAAAGGTCAGACGTTCGTCACATGTCCTCATGTTTACTGTGGCCATATGAACGATGCCCTCTAGTGGTAATGATGGAATGACTCTTTCAGACCTGTTCATCTGCTCGGAGCGGCCGTGTGAGAACGGAGCGACCTGCGGGATGGAGGACAACGGGGACTTCATCTGCCTGTGTCCTGAGACCTACCACGGCAGCAACTGTCAACTGAAGATGGGACCATGTCACCAGAGGAGGTTGGACACTCTCCAGATCAATATATCAGATCAGATCATTATTGATCGAGTACTATTCTGAATAACTGTTGTCAAATTATAGATGAACACAAATCACCATGGTGTTTATCTATTGATCAGTTGATCAGAGGAGACCAATGTTAAATGTTTCTCACTCTTCAGGAGGAAGTGTAGCGCCACCATCAGGCCACAGAGCTTCCATCATCTTCAGCTGTTCTCTGTTGTCATCCTCAGGTCTCCGTGTAGAAATGGTGGCCTGTGTGAAGACGCTGACGGTTTCGCAGCAGAGTTGAGATGTCGCTGTCTGGCCGGCTTCACAGGACCCCGCTGTGAGACCAACGTGGACGACTGTCTGATGAAGCCGTGTGGTAATGGCGCCACCTGTCTGGACGGCATCAACCGCTTCTCGTGCCTCTGCCCCTCCGGCTTCACTGGACGCTTCTGCACCATCAACCTGAACGACTGTGCCAGTCGGCCCTGCCTCAACGCAGGCCGCTGCCTCGACCGCGCCAGAGGCTTCCACTGCGTCTGCCGGGCCGGTTTCACCGGGGCCACCTGCCAGACGCTGCTAAGGAGCCGTGATGCCCTCGAGGCTGGCTTGACAAGGATGGGGGGGGAGGGGCCCGGAGGAGGTGGGGCTAGGAACCATAGGACCAGCAGTAACAGCAGTGGTTGTGACGACCAGCTGTTTAAGGTAACAGTGAGTGAGCGTGGTACTGTTGGCCTATCAGATATCCAACTCATCATCCTGTTGATGCTGGCAGCACTGACGCTGGGTGTAGTGGGGCTGACCGCCGCCCTGGTACTGCAGGGTCAGTGCAGGGACTGTGGCCACGCCCCTTGCTGGTCACTGACTTCATCATCATCAGAACTTAAGAGCAGGCGTCGAGCGCAGCGGGACCAACAGGGCGGTCGCATCAGCTTCCTGAATGCTGCAGAACCAGAGAAGAAGAAACACAACGCTGAGGTTGTGTAGATGAGTGGGCGTTCGAGAGAGAAAGGATACACCCTACTCTCATGTGAGAACTACACAGTCAAAGGTCAGAGGTCACCTGCATCAGGTTCAGATCTAATTCTCCCAGAATGCACCTGCTGCCAAATGCAAGTCCTCTGTGACATCATCAAATTTAAACCTAAAGCGGGACAGTGGGAGGAATCTCAGCATGATCAGGTCCAGCTCTATTTATCAAAATACTACATTACCCATGAGCCTCAGCTGCTGTGTAGGAGGTTGGTACCGCACGAAACGTTCAACCAGCCAATCAATGTCGAGCTGCAGCTGTTAAGAAGGTGGCATTTCCAAATAAGATTGAGGGAGTGGGGGTGTGTGGTTTGGCCACTAATCAGCGAATCAGAGCACAGAGTTCAGGTCAGGTGACACAACCTGTTTCGATGTAAAACTGAAGAGTTGTGAAATCAGCTGGACGTTAATCACATGTAACAGATGTCATAACAGTGTTAAATATTGATCAATCTTTTATTGACGATTGATTTCTGACGATTTGATTTTTTTTCAGGTTTTATTTTATGATTTGATATTTTCACTATTTTAGTTTTTTATTCATTAAAAAGATAAATGTGATTTAATACATTATCTGATAATGTCGTCGTCTAAGGTTATATGTTCTCTGGATCCACACAACAGCTCCCCCTGCAGGTGTGAACATGCAGTAACACTCTGCTTCATGTCAGTCTGTGCCAAGTGTGCGCTCATCACGATTAGCCTCCTGTGGAACCTGAGCTGCTCCCCTGCAGCTCGCCCCCTCAGTTGGACCTTTCCACCGCTGTGTGAAGTGAAATCAGGGGGATTTTAGTCCATTGTGTCCGACACTAAAAGATGAATCTGAGTCATAGTTTCTTACGAAGCTGTAAACTGTTTTATTATTGTGACGTTGTTTTTCATCAGAACAAACACACAGAAAATACATTCATCAGAAACACTCAGTTTCCGTTTACCTGCAGAAACTCCAGGTGACACAATCTTCATCTGAGACACTGATGAGCATCGTCGTCTTTTTAACTTTAAACAGTCAAACTTCATATTTAAGTTCGGTCAGCTGTTTAGACCATTAATCAATCATTCTATTAGACCAACATCCCATCAGCCCTGGGAACAAATAACTATTCTCCACAAGTTGGAGCTGGAGGATTTTTTAGCCTGAGTTCCTGCAGGTAGCGTTTGTGGGCGGAGCCTGATCACAGGTGAAGTAATCTGGTGCGTTGAGGTTTGGTGCTGCTGCTTGTCTACTCACAGGTGCTACATCAAACCATGCAGTGGCATGTGATAGGCTGCCAGTGATCATGTGATCCGAGAACCCAGGGAAGTGCAGTGCAGAAACAGACATTCAACCCCCAAAACTACAAACCAATCGAATCGAGTGAAAACAGTAAGTGGGTGTGTTTGTGGGAGGGGTCACATCTCAGTCTCGTCCAATAAGCTCTCACCTAGACCTGATGTCAGGAGGACCGTCTGTGGGCTGGAGTCTGTGGGTTAGAGAACGACACGTTTAGAGCCAACAAACCACACGTCCTCGTCGTGTCACTTCCTGTCCATTGAAACCACTCTCATGGCTAGCTTAGCATTAAGACAAGAAGCAGATCAGTGTCAGGCCGACGACCAAGTTGATCTGCTCCTTACAGCTGCAAGTTATTCCCTTTAGACTGAGAGCTGTTTTCCAATCTGCAGACTAAGTTAAGTCGGTGTTGGCGCCCTAAATGTTGGACTTTTACTTTAAATTAAATCAATTCTTAACTTAACTTAAATATGTTGTTTAAATTAATGATGATGTGTGTTACCTGCTCTGGAACCAGGACTATGACCAGAACCTGGACCAGAATCAGGTGGAACCACAGAGAACGAGAAGATATTAAACATTACATGTGACATCTGTTGGACTGGTGTCCGTCCTGGGAGACGGGTCCTCACGTGTGTCTATGAGGTTTCTACCTTCTCACCTGTTGAAGGTTTCAGTAGTTTGACTTGTTGAAGAACAGAGGACGTCTCACCTCGTTAAAGACCAGGAGACAAACTGGGACATGTGAATATGGGCTCTACAAATAAAATTGTATTGATTTGACTGATTGATTGATAAAATGTATTCTTTAAATATTCTTTTCTTTTTAAAGAACCACAAAGAACGAGATTTAACTAGATCCGCACTCGTTATAGGAAACCCCAAACCTCCAACTGTCACAACGCAGAAGCTGGAAAACACCAGACAGATCTGATCCTGAACCAGGTTCATTAGGAGAGAACCAGAGTGTCACTGGACCCACAGACCCAGAATGACATGAACATAGGTTTTGTCTCAGTTCAGGCTCCGCCTCCTTCAGACCGATGGCGCCACAGCGGCCAAACTAGACGTTTCTAACGTTTCCTTCAAATGTCTCCTTCAGTTCAGGAAGGTGGATCCTTCTCGGGCGGACCTGTCCCAGGATTCATTGTGCACCAGTGGCGATACAACAGGAAATCCTCCTCAGACCAGAAATGTCTCATTGTGGTTCGAACTTTACGGACTCCAAAGGAGGGGGACCCTGAACTGAGAAAAAAGTACAGAATCAGTTTGACTAACACAAGAACACTGATACTACATCAGCAGAACCAACAGTTGACTGATTCTACATTGGTTCTGATCTGGTTCTGTGGAACCTAAACCTGTCTCACTGTCTATGGCCCCGTTCAAAAATGTGTTTTTTGTCATCCAATCACAAGTGGACAGCTCTAAGTTCATGTGAGAACGTTCTCAGATTGGATTGAGATCCGATCACACCGGAGCACATTCAGAGTCTGAGCCACGTGTCCACATTGTCCTGGGACACTTGAAGTTTCACCAAGAATCAAATGTATTTCTTGTTGATTTGGTTGTAACCAATGAAAACCTTAACTCTAACATAAGGAGAGGCGGTGGTCTAGTGGCAGAAACTTGGACTATGGGCAGAGAAGGTCTCTGGTTCGACTCTGGTTGACTCCACGGAGAGACAACAAAAGACGAACCTGGATTGATCTGTCCAAAAATCCAAGAGTCTCCCTACCCTGTCTAGTGCCCCTGAGCAAGGCACCTTACTCCCCCAACATCTGCTCCGTGAGTGCCGTACATGGTCGCTCACTGCTCTGTGTGTCCTGCACCAGATGGGTCAACAGCAGAGGTTACATTTCCCTACCTGCATGACTGTGCATGTGTTTGGGACTAATAAATGCATCTTAAAAAAAAAATAATGATCAATAGTTTCATTAAACTGGTCAAATCTTTCTTCACAGCTGAGATTCATTCACACTCGTCTCTCACACACACACACACACACACACACACACACAGTGAGTTGAGATCCAGTCACGAGATGCTGGGGGGGGGTCACATGTTGATACCAGGGTACCTGCCCTACAAAGCTGAGCTGCTAAGCAAAGACATGTTGGAGAGTGAGGGGTTCTTCTCTGGCTCCTTTAACAGCAGCTGTGTATGGGGCCTATGGGACCAGTATGGATAGTAAACTGGGACTAGAGGTGAGAACAGTCAGTAGGGGGCAGTGTGGAGCAGGGGAGCGCTCAGCCCTTACTGCTTTGGGGGAGCCAAGCGGGGGGCTGGTACTTGTCTCTGATTGGCTGGTACTTGTCTCTGATTGACAGCAGGTCACTGCTGGGCTTGGCGCGTATTACGAGGGGCGGGGCCTCTCTGTCATCCTCTCCCTCCGAGAGAAGGTCACAGATCTGCTGCTGCAGCTCCGCACTGATGTCGTTCTCCGCCAGAACCAGAACCCGCAGGCAGGTCGGGTAGTTCTCCACCATGTCGAGGAAGACCTGGACCCAGAGACGCATAGGGGTTCAAATATCAACAAAACTTTATTTATACATAACTGCCAACAATGGGCAGAGGTGTTAAGGTCAGTATCACCCCCTGCTGGACAAACACAGCAACAACACAGACCTGACAGAGTGAGACGTCAACTAACAACAGAAGAAGAGCTGTGATTGGTCGACCTGTGCTGATTGGTTGGTCAGTCCGGTTCCCTCCAGGTCCAACACCTCCAAGGTTCTGCTGGACGCCACAGCAACCGCCAACATCCCTGCTATCTGATCACCTGGAGTCAGAACCAGGATCATTAGAACCAGCACCATAAAAAAAAACAGGAAGTTGATAGATAATAAACAGGAAATGGATAAATAATAAACAGGAAGTTGACTGATGGATGAACAGGAAGTGGATAGATAATAAACAGGAAGTTGACTGATTACCCAGCAGGTTGTAGTCCAGGTTGAGGACTCGGAGCTGAGAGCTGTGGGCCACAGCGATGCTGAGTCGAGCCCAACCTTTGGAGCTGATTCCTGCGTTAGCGCTGAGTGTCAATTCCATCAGGCCTGCACACACACACACACACACACACACACACAGTAGGGTTTTGGTTATTTGCCCTGGAGCTTTCACTCTTATCACATGATCATGCTCCCATCAATTTTATTCAGGAGGTTCCTATAGAATGATTTGCTGGTTGCCTCCTGCCTAACCCTAACACTAACCCTAACCCTAACTCAAACCTAACCCTAACCCTAACACTAACCCTAACCCTAACTCAAACCTAACCCTAACCCTAACTCAAACCTAACCCGACACAGGGGTTCGGTGTTGTCTAGGTGGTTGCAAGGGAAGTCAGTGTTGCTCCTTGTGGTTGCGGGTTTCTTTTGGTTGCTAACATGGTACCAGGTGGTTTTTGTGTGTTTTCTTTAAGTGACGTTCAGCTGGTTGTTACCTGACTTTGCTCCATCAGGGGGCAGCATCCCGCAGATCAGACCCAGCGCCTCATCTCCGAGCATGCAGTCTCCTAGATCCAGACAGACCAGGGCCGGGTGGGTCGACAGCGCCAAGTTCAGGGTCACCAGGCCAGCGTCCAGGAGCGGGCTGCCATGGAGACTGGGGAGAGACAAAGTCAAACCAATTACATGGTCCCCAGTGGACGAATCGTCAGGGTTCAGATGACCTTGACCCTTGAGGAGGGAGTCAGCGAGGTCACTTGGACCATGACGATTGGTCATCACTTGGTCTTGTATTCACAGCCACTGAGATGAGTCGAGCGTTTGATTGGTCCCTGCTAGTCGGCTCACAATAGGGTCTGCAGGGACCGGTTGGTGCTCATGGCGTCGGCCAGGTGTCGAGTCCTGCTGGTGCTGGAGACCACGCCCAGGTTGAGGTTGAGCTGAGCGAGCGAGCGAGACTCGGCCACACTGCGACAGATACGTCCAAAGTCGCGATCGGAGAGCTGGCAGCCTCGGATGGACAGCAGACGAACGCTGTCCTCCTTCAGACTCTCACAGATGTCCTGAACCTCGGCCGCTGAGAGCTGCTCCCCTGTGATCTGGATGGAGGCTGGCAGCATCCTGGATGGGACCAGGAGGGCTGGGGGCACCAGGAGCACCAGGGGTACCTGCATGAACGTGGAGATTAAGTGTATTTCAAAACATGTTTATTAATGAAGTAGCTGAAATACCTTCCCTCATATCGGTGAACATATTGATCCAGCATGCGATCAATTTATAACCACAACTGCCACAAACATCTATAAGTTTATCGGCAGAGAAGTAATCTGATCTAGAACTTAACTTTTCAATAATTGATTTTCTAACAGCTGATACATGATCAATGAACTCTCACCACAGATCAATCTTTGATTGAATCATTCTAGCTCCTGTAATAGAAATCAGTCAGTGATCGATTATTGATCGGTGCTGATCATTTTCAGAGAATTAACTTAAAATATTTAATTATCAGTATTGAAAATGTACTTTGAGCCGCTGATCATTGATCAATATTAAACTCAGACTCTGACTGGTTAAGCTGTGAGCTGATCAATGAACCTGATAAATGATCGATCAGATGACGAGGGAAGGATCGGGACTCTCACGCAATGATGTCATCACTCGCTGGAGACCACGCGCCGGTTGTGATAGACCGCGACGTCACAGTCGATCGATCCGGTATCGATCGATCAGCTTTGATGTGAGAGCGGCCGAGGCTGCGTCCGTCGGTCAGAGAGTCCCAGAGAGAGGAGGAGCACAGGAGGTCTCACTCTGAGTGGATTCACTGAGACCAAACATCAGCTTTCATTAAAAGAAAAAAGACATATACATATTCCAATGATAAACAATCATCTCACAACTTTCTTCAACGCTTTGTTTATGATGACGTCACGTGTAAAATATCACATCATTGATAGTTTTTAAGTGAAATAACGTTTCAGAGAAATAAATGCATCCATTGTTATTTGATATGAGCACAAACTGTGAAAACCTAGTTAATGTTTTACAACACTTCTTTTTAACAAAACTCTAGTTCTATTGATTTAAAAAAAAAAATATTGAACTTAATTCACATACGAACCTAAAAAAGAAACTGATCAGAGTGGTCCCTCTTCCTCCTACACCATCTTTACCCATGTGACGTCACAACCAGCTGAGCCTCCTTCTTTGCTGGTGACGTCACGTGGATAAAAGGGGGACTGTAAGAGTATTAATGATCGATATCGATTATTGATTAGTGATCAGGAGGTGATGGATCAGCTGATCAGAAACATTAACACGATCAACGGCTGACACTTCCGCTCCGGATTTTCAGAATAAGTCTTATGCGAACGACAAAGAGGAACACACACACAGACGCACACACGTGCACACACATACAGACACAGTTTAATAAACCAGTTATTACGTCATATCTTTACATATGGCACAAACATTATAGAGAGTTAAGTTTTAATGATTTTATTTACTTTAACATTTATTTTTGAAAAGGTTTTAATCCTTAAATGTGCCTGATTATTCATGATAAAAATCAATAGTGTGACTATTCATATTTAATCAGAATTATTTTTATTTATTAAATTTATTTTTCACATGTCTCTTTAAACCGAATTGGCAGTGCGTTCAGGGACCTGCGGTCTAGGGAATCAAAATCATATGAATCATTAACTGATACACAAAATTAAACAAAGACGACGAGTCTTTATTCTTTGTTATTTTCTTGATATTTTGTTGTTAATAAAGTTGTTAAAAAAAAACAGGCCGTACGTAAGTTTCGTTGCGGCGTCGTGACGCACGCGGAAGCGCCTGATCCGCAGCTGCCGCTAGCCGCGGCTAACAGCTACCAGCTAGCACTTGCAGCTCCGAGCAGAGAGACGGAAACAGACAGACGCAGACAGACGGAGACAGACGGCGACAGGCGGACAGACAGACAGGTGAGCGTCTGAACGGGTCACTCACGTGGAGAATGTTTATAACTGTGACGTGAAAAAACAACAGGAAGAGATGGTTTCACCACCGGAAACACAGCAGCAGTTAGCAGTTAGCCGCTCCAGATGCGCCAGGTAACACCGCAGTGTTAGCTGATCGGTGTCTCTGTGACCTCTGACCTTTACACCAGATCCGCGTCTCCTCAGGTGTCTAGACCAATCAGAGGCCTTCATCAATAATAATCTGACGGCTGACTGAATGATTGATGCAGGTGACGTCTACAGATCAAAATCAGTTTCTGAGCAAAAACCAACAACAAGACACACGTTGCTCTAGAAATGATTATTGGAATAGATTAATTGATGAATCAGTGATCACTTCAGAGCAGCTAACATGCTAATATCATGCTAAGAGTATGTGATCATGGACCACAGCTCCTGATGGTGTCAGCGGATCGAGGACTATGATCACAACCAGACTTCTTGATACACAACATGTCTCCTAACGTCTTCTACCATCAGGACCTCCTCAGTTCATCTGCTGCTTCATCTCCATCACACATGATGTAGAAACACTTTAAACATGAAGTCACAAACTGGTTCTTCTCATGTGGTGAATCCTGTTGTGTTGTTGTGTTGATGTGTTGTTGTGTTGTTGTGTACAGTTCCATCAGCATGTGTGTGTCCTGGGAGAGGATCCTCACATGGGATTGAGCTTCATCACTGATCACTAAGTTTCTGTTTGACTTGTGTTGAGTTAAGAACAGGAAGTTGATCCTTGTGAACATCTGTGAGACTAATAACATGTGAATGATTGATATAATCAATCATCAAATCAATCAAATTTTATTTGTATAGCCCATATTCACAATCACAATTTGTCTCATAGGGCTTTAACATGGTGAGACATCCGTCCTTCACCCTCAGCAAGAAAAACTACTAAAAACCCTGTTAACAGGTAAAAAAACGTAGAAACCTCAGAGACACACGTGAGGACTCGTCTCCCAGGACGGACACAAGTCAACAGATGTCAAGTGAAGGAAAACATCAAGATAAAAGTATTTAGCAGCATTGATGAGGGGAAACATCTTGAAGGATAACTTCAATGCTATATGTCAATCAGTCCTGCTGCATCATAGTCAGAGATATAAGACGTTAAGAATGAATTAGTTATTGATCAGATTATGTTACAGATTGTTTGAAGTTGTAGAAACAACTCACTTCCTATAGAGGGCAGAACAGGACATACACTCTGACTCTGTACTGCCCCCTGCAGGTGTCTTTGTCTGTGGATGGAAGTGCGGAGCTCCGCCATGGGACCGGAGAGAGTCTTACCGAGCTCCGAGGACGAGCTGGGAGAAAACGAACGTACGGCCAATGGAACGCTGCCGCTTCCGTCGCCGGGAGCCATGTGGAGTGGGGGCCAGGGAGGGGGTGAGGAGGAGGAGGAGGGAGAAGAGTTGGAGCTGGATGGCGAGGGGGAGGAGGAGGGGGGTTATTATTATCAACCTTTGAACCAGGATCCGGAGAGCGTGCACGTCATTGAGGACGAGGAGCCTTCAAACGCTGAGCAGCTGCAGCAGAGGATCGAGGTGAAGTCAATACTGCAGTAAAACTACTGCATTACCTGTATTAAGTATCAATATTGATGTAATTATACTCTATTACAAGTAAACAAACGTCTCTTCCAGGTGATGGGCCTCCACCTTCCTGAAGCTCCGCCCCTCGACAGTGATGAGGAGGACGACCCAGAGGTGGAGGCGTCTCTGAGGAGCCGAGCCTCCATCCCCATGGACGCAGGTCGGTCGTCCACGTGTCCTCTACCCTAGTACTGTCATTACTGTGGTTGCTATGGATGTTGTCTTTAAGGACAGAACTATTTTTCTGGTTCTGTTCATTTAAATAAAAACAAGCTGATCATGACATCACTTCCTGATCTCCACAGACCACGTGGAGCTGGTGAAGAGGACAATGGCAGCGGTGGCTTTGCCGTCACTCGGCGTGCCGGCGTGGGCCCAGGAGATCTCCGATGACCAGTGGATGGACATGGTCCACCACACGCTGCAGAGCCGGCACACCGCCGGCACACCGCCGGCACCCTGCGCCTCAGACAGCACGGCAACATCAGCGGGCCCTGAACGCACCACGACCATTTCAGGGACACTGAAGTAACAGCATGAACGTCAGAATAAACTTTATTGTTGTCAGACTCCGTGACGAACATGGGGGAGGGGTGGGGCTACACTACGCTAATTTTATTAATAAGCAACTGATCAATTGATTGGTTGAATAGAATTCTTCGTATGAAATCAGCTGAGAATCGAACTCATCAGTTAATTGATCAGAGATGAGGACCAATAACGTAAACGTATTGAACAGGAAGTTTCCACTGTCATGTTTTCAGAATAAATGTTATTTACTGAACTGATAAATGAAATCAATGACTTTATAGATTTCAAACTAACAAGGTCAAAGCCCCTGATATAACAATGAGCGAATCATGTCTGATAAATATCAGCTGATCAAACCTCATTGCGTTTCTGACATTTTATTTTGAAAATGACTGCAGGAAATGCTCTGAGGTCACAGGTCGTCCTGACAACTACAAACATTCCATTTTTTTTTCTTTGTTCTGGAAAAAGTATAAACAAATATTAAATTTTCTTGTCGATAAATGAAATTATTAATTGATTAAATGTGTGATTTTTAGGGTGAAGTCTCATATTCCCACATTTATTAAAATACCTAATGTGTATTTGTGTGTGTGTAAATCAAACTCTGTCAAACACTATTTCTTTTATTTTCTTCTGTACATGAACATTTGTACAAAATCACACTTTGACTCATGTGATGTTCGGACTCATTAAAAGGTAAAAATAAACTGAACCCTGGAATAAAAACTGAGCTCACACATTCATCATGTGTCCAGCAGGGGGCAGATCGACCATTACCGTGGGGGGGGCAGTAGAGCAGATGTCAGGCTGAGACGATCATGTTGCCCCCTGGTGGACAGAGCTCAACATGATCAAGTTTCAAAGTCCAGGGCTGTGATCACCGTTTTGTCCAGAAGTGAGTGAGAACTAGAGAGGCGGGGCTATCCCATCAAAGGAAATGTCACTGGTTTGAATGACAGCTGATCGATGAAGGACAATCCCAGATGACGGTGAGGGAGGGGCCGGGTCTGACAAAGGGGCGTCGTCCTGAGTCCATGGAAGAAGATTGATTTGTCACAAAATTGCGTTCAACATTTAACGTACAAGTTCACACAAAACCTGAAAAAGTCCTGACCTGAAGGTCACATGACCATTTAACCACAAGGGAAAATTTACGTTAAGTTATTAACAATAATATTCCATCAAATCAAAAACCTCGTGATTTTGAGCCAAAAAATTACAGATGAATTTATTTTCTCCGGGAAACATTTAAATTTAGTTTTTTACTCTGACCTTTGCTCTCTATTTTTTTTACAATCCAACATTATAAACGTTTATCTGCATCTTTCACAAATAAAGTCCAGTAAAGTTTGTGATGTCACAGAATAAATAAACAGAAGTGTCGCAGCAGAGGATCATGGGAATCCCAGTCTGATCACACATTCGCCGCAAACTGCTCAAGCTCAGCATTTTACTTTGGCGGGTTGAAATCCCAGACGTCCTGTGTGAACATTTAAAGACGTAAATGATGAATTGTCATTGGCTTCAGCAGCCGTGATGTGGGCGGAGTTAAACCATGCAATGCTACTTGTTCCCTCCACATGGCTGCGCCCTCTAGTGGAGAATCCAAATAAAGACTGAAAGCAGTTAGCAAAAAAACAGAGCCTGGGTGTCCAGGTCAGAGGTCAGAGGTCAGAAATGAAACCTGGTTCACCTGCATTCAGCCTGAGCTGCTTCGTCCTCACAAACCAATCAGACGGTTCCTTTCCTTTTGTCCAACGGCCACGTCAGGATTTAGTCTGTCCTCAGAGCCTCGACAATTCATCGCTTGGTTTGACCTTTGACCTGACGAGTAACGGCTACATCTCTACAGTTATAACAGAGGAAAGCAAAAAACGTTCATCATTGGTCTAAAGTGGATGATGAGACTTCAACAAAATAAAACCAAGCAATCAGGGAAAGAGAAATGAAATCATGTTGGAATCAAACTTCTGTACCTCCAGGATTTACTGGAAGCTGATTGGACGTCTACATTCACTGTCTCCTCGTCAGACCGTTAATGTGACATCTTCTGACTCCGCCTTCACTGGACCTGTCTAGTTTCATGGACCTGCTAGCGAAGCGTTCAGGGACATGTTGGCGGTGCATTCAGGGACCTGATGGTGTTCACACTGCGACAGGTGAAGCGATGGCGAGGACAGGGCGGAGTTTTGAAACTGTCCTTCTTGTTGTCAGCCACCAGGGGCAGAGGTGAGAGGCCTTTTCTTTTTCTACGCAGCGTCAGCTCCACCCTCATCTGACCCTGGAACAGCGTCGCCACCACAACGTTAACTTCCTCCCCTGAGAACCGGACGGGAGGGAAGCGGGTTGCTGCAAAGAAGAAACCGCCCCCCGGTCAGAGAGCCTCCTGATTGGCTGTCAGATACTCCTCTGCTCTCTTATGAGCCTCCAGAGCTTTGATGGTGAAGACGTCCTGAGGAAGTTCAGACTTTCTCCTCATCAGAGCCTGGTCCTTCTTCACACCCTGAGACACACATAGGCTGTTACACAACTAGTGTGTGTGTGTGTGTGTCACTGTGTTTCACTGTGTGTGTGTCTTTGAGTGTACCTGTGAGGCCTCACTCTCCACTGTCTTCTTCAGCAGCTGAATGTCTTCAACTGTCGGAGTTTCTATTTCCATCGAGTACACAGCTACAGTACTGTCACTGTACAACATGTACTGTACACACACACACACACACACACACACACACACACACACACACACACACACACACACACACAATGCAAATCATTAGTGTCCAGATAAAAAACTGATCAGATGATTTTAGACAAATATATTTCTTTTATGAATTAATCAATCACAAACTGATCATCAATAAATAATCAATCAATTCAATAATTAAATAGCTAATCAACAAAAAAACTGACCTCATCCTGTGGGGGGAGTCCAGGGCGGAGAGGGTGGAGCTTGTTGGTCTGAAGGTTAAAAAGAACACAGTCATTTAGAGAGGGGATGTGAGGAGACATGTGAGGAGACATGTGAGGAGACATGTGAGGGGACGTGAGGAGACATGTGAGGAGACATGTGAGGAGACATGCGAGGAGACATGTGAGGGGATGTGAGGAGACATGTGAGGGGATGTGAGGAGACATGTGAGGGGACGTGAGGAGACATGTGAGGGGATGTGAGGAGACATGTGAGGAGACATGTGAGGAGACATGTGAGGGGATGTGAGGAGACATGTGAGGGGATGTGAGGAGACATGTGAGGAGACATGTGAGGGGACGTGAGGAGACATGTGAGGAGACATGTGAGGAGACATGTGAGGGGATGTGAGGAGACATGTGAGGAGACATGTAAGGGGATGTGAGGAGACATGTGAGGGGATGGGAGGAGACATGTGAGGAGACATGTGAGGGGATGTGAGGAGACATGTGAGGGGATGTGAGGAGACAGGTGAGGAGACATGTGAGGAGACAGGTGAGTGGACAGGTGAGGGGACGTGAGGAGACGTGAGGAGACATGTGAGGGGATGTGAGGAGACGTGAGGAGACATGTGAAGAGACATTGAGGAGACAGTGAGGACACATGTGAGGGGACGTGAGGACACATGTGAGGACACGGTGAGGACACATGTGAGGGGACGGTGAGGAAACACGTGAGGGGACAGTGAGGACACACGTGAGGGGACAGTGAGGACACACGTGAGGGGACAGTGAGGACACACGTGAGGACACACGTGAGGGGACAGTGAGGACACACGTGAGGACACACGTGAGGAGACACGTGAGGGGACAGTGAGGAGACACGTGAGGGGACAGTGAGGGGACAGTGAGGGGACAGTGAGGGGACAGTGAGGACACACGTGAGGGGACAGTGAGGGGACAGTGAGGACACACGTGAGGGGACAGTGAGGACACACGTGAGGACACACGTGAGGGGACAGTGAGGACACACGTGAGGGGACAGTGAGGGGACAGTGAGGGGACAGTGAGGACACACGTGAGGGGACAGTGAGGACACACGTGAGGACACGTGAGGGGACAGTGAGGGGACACGTGAGGACACACGTGAGGGGACAGTGAGGACCCAAGTGAGGGGACAGTGAGGACACACGTGAGGGGACAGTGAGGACACACATGAGGGGACAGTGAGGACACACGTGAGGACACACGTGAGGGGACAGTGAGGACACACGTGAGGACACACGTGAGGGGACAGTGAGGGGACACGTGAGGACACACGTGAGGGGACAGTGAGGGGACACGTGAGGACACACGTGAGGGGACAGTGAGGGGACACGTGAGGACACACGTGAGGACACACGTGAGGACACAGTGAGGGGACAGTGAGGACACACGTGAGGACACACGTGAGGACACACGTGAGGGGACAGTGAGGGGACAGTGAGGGGACAGTGAGGACACACGTGAGGGGACAGTGAGGGGACACGTGAGGACACACGTGAGGACACACGTGAGGACACAGTGAGGGGACAGTGAGGACACACGTGAGGGGACAGTGAGGGGACAGTGAGGGGACACGTGAGGACACACGTGAGGGGACAGTGAGGGGACACGTGAGGACACACGTGAGGGGACAGTGAGGGGACACGTGAGGACACACGTGAGGACACACGTGAGGACACAGTGAGGGGACAGTGAGGACACACGTGAGGACACACGTGAGGACACACGTGAGGGGACAGTGAGGGGACAGTGAGGGGACAGTGAGGACACACCTGTGGGTTTTGTTGGGCCAGCTCTTTGATCTTGTGCCAGATCTCCTCTCTCTCCTTCACTTTGTATTTCTCTCTAAAGGAAACAATACAAAAATCAATCAATCAGAAAGTTGACATCACTGAATGACACAATAGCTGCTGCAGTTCATCAATTACCAATAATCAATACAACGAAAATGAATCAGTGTGTGTCTGTGTGTTACTTCTGTTTCTCAGCCTTGTACTGTTGTGTACAGTCGTCAAACAGTTTCTGGTTCATTTCCATGAAGAGTTTCAGAGCGTTGTAGATCAGACCATGGATCGTCCTGAGGAAGAGGAGGAGGAAGAGGAGGAGGAGGAAGCAGCTTCAGGTCTTTGTTTTGTTTCCTGATCAATAACAGATAATTCAATATTTACAGAAACATTTCTATGTTTTTTTATGTTCATGTTTCCATTCGGTGCACAGCTAACCTAGCATAGCTTAGCACGACGAGTGAACAATAACTAAACTGTGTTTCAGTTTGAGCCAGAGCAGCAGTAAACATCAGAACCTGTATGTGGAGTATTGATCCTGTATTGATTAGTATCAGAGTGTGTGTGTGTGTGTGTGTGTGTGTGTTACTTGTTCCAGTGGCTCTTGGAGTTCTTGTAGAGAGCAGGGAACATGATGGGGAGGATCACGGTGGCGTTGTCACTGATCAGACTCATGATGTACTCGTTATTCCAATAATACAACGCTCGCTCTGCCACCTGCACAGAAGACATGATCATCATCATCAATGTGATCATCATCTTCATCATCACCATCTTCATCATCATCACCACAACCATCACCTTAAATCAATCAATCAAATTGTATTTGTAGAGCCCATATTCACAAAGCACAGTTTGTCTCATAGGCTTGAACAAGGTGAGACGTCCTCTGTTCTTCACCCTCAACCAGCGTAAGGGATGATGACGACCTTCGTCATCGTCATCATCACCGATATCATCATCCCCTTCATCATAACCATCTTCATCCCAATCACCGTCATCTTCACCACCATCCTCAGACGGTGAGGACCATATCTATGGTGAGGACAAGCAGGACCAGAACCCTCGTTAAATGATAACTTGAGTTTGGCTCAGGAGATCGTCCGTTGGTTTGAATCCCTGTCTTCCCCTTCCACATACCTAAGTGTCCTTGGGCAAGACACCGGACCCAAAATTGGCCCCAACGTCTTTGCCGAACTCATAGAGAAAGTGCTGCACTTAGATCCAGTGTATGAATGTGTGTGAATGAGTGAACAGTAAAATCAGGAATAGATCATAAATACAACTGTAAAACAACCACAGATGTTCAGTGGAGGTGTTGTTACCTGGAAGTGTGGGCTGGACACACACTTGGCGAGCTGTCTGAAGAGCGGCTCCTGGACTTTGACAAACTCTGACGGCTCAATGACGTCCAGGATCTCCTCCAGTTCGTTCAGGAACATCACCTCCTTTGGACTGTGAGTCTTTGGCCAGAACTTCAGCAGACCCATGATCACCTGCAAGGTGTGAAACATATGTGCTTCTACATGTTACACACATCACACAGGTGCCCACCCTCTACATTACTATAAAACAACATGGCCCATCACCGGCAGAGGTTCGACTCACCGGTTCGGTGAGGCTGCTGTCCTTCTCCAGGAACTGGACCACACAGTACGCCAGCTGAGGAGAGACACTCACATGTTACATCCAGTCCTGAGGACATCACTGATGATGTCACAGACAATGTGAGGACTGACCTGAGGATGGTAGACGCTCAGAGACTTCACTTTGTGAAGAGGCAACAAAACTCGAATCAGAAACATCTTGTGTTCTTCTTTCAACGGTAGAGCGAAGCCATTGATAATACTGCGAGAGAGAGAGAGGGACAAATAGAGAGAGGAAAAGACAGACAGAGACAAAGAGAGAGATGAATCATTAAACATGTTACACGGAAACAGTTGTTTGTGTATGTGTGTGCGTGTGTGTGTGTGTTACCTGCCCAGTATCTCCAGCAGCTCAGCGATTCCGTTGTGATGTTCTGTCTCATAAATAAATCTGTAAAACATTATAACCACATTCAAGTTTGTATTAGAGCTGCACGACATTAGGAAAAGTTGTGATCTGCAATTACGTTGTTTAATATCGCGATGGTGATACGACTAAATAAACGTAAACATCCTCTGGCTCTCTGCCCGCGGGAGCAATGCATGGTGGGATATGTTGCTGACCATCAGTTGAACAAGACTTTTCAAGATGCATTGTGGGAAATTATATATAGGGCATAAATAAATTCACCAAACATTCAGAACTACAAAATGGCGAATTCACTATATAGTCATAAGTGAGTGATTTCAGACAAAGCTCTTGAGACATGTGTGTATGTGCTGTCAGCTGCTGTGAGCTCAGTGCAGGTTCCAACCTGTAGAAGATGTTGTTGATCTGCCGGCGGATGAAGGCTCGGAGGCCGAGGAACTTGCCGTAGATTCGGTGGAGGATGGTCTTCAGAAAGTCTCTCTCTCTGGGGTCCTCGCTGTCAAACAGCTCCAGAAGCTTCAACATGTCAACAAACCCAGAGTCAAGGTCTCATAGGTCATCGTGATATTATATAATATTATATATTATATTATATATATCGTCACATTGATCTGTTCTTACCGACAAAACAAACTTCTGGTCGATGTATTTTTTGGCGATGTTTGGCTGAAAATCTGTAGACTCCAGAAATCGAAGAAAGAACTCGTATACGAGCTGTGGAGACAAACAAGGTTTATAAAAAACATCGATAACCATAGTGGCCTATAAAGATGATCACATAAACCCTAAAGGTCGTAACCCTCATCACTCTGTAGGGTCTATGTTTAAAATGAACAGGAACCCGAACCTGCAGGTGAGGCCAGGCCGCCTCCAGCGTGGGTTCGTCCTCCTCGGGATCGAACTCCGCTCCGGTCGGGTTTGATGACGGAGGAAGAGCCCGGAACAAGTTCACTGAAAACTGAACACAACACTGGATTTGTTCAGGACCGCGCTGCGTTGTAACGTTAACACTACGACGATGTTTACATCACAGCACCTTTCAAAATCTGGCTCTGACTGAGATGATGATTTCAGAAATTAAAACAAGGTCGCAGTGACCTTTACCTTTGACGAGTGAAATGTAATCAACTCATCTTCCAAGTGACAACTGATAAACAATCAGTGAATCAGTGAGTCCAAGTGAACATGTGAGCCAAATGTATAAGAATTCAGATGTTCCTGAGATATTACATATACACGTGTTTGAGAGGTCAGAGTGACCTTTGACCTTTGGCCACATCCTGGAGGCCTTTATATTGAAATACCTTTATATACATCCGGGGGGGGGGGGGGGGGTGTCGTCTCTGTGGAGGCCGACATGTTTCGTAGCCACGACTGAACAAACTAAACCCTCTCTTAGTTCTACGAAAACTGAACGTTACCACAGGTTTTGAGGGGTGTGTGTGTGTGTGTGTGTGTGTGCGTGCGTGTGTGTGTGCGTGTGTAATCAGCTGCAACATGACACTTTACCACTAGATGTCAGTAAATTCTACACACTGAAACTTTAAGTTGATCAGAAAATTAAAATTATTTAGCCAACTTTTAAAAACATAGTTACAATGTGCAATTTAAAATCAGGATAAAGAATCTTCAAGAGTAATAAGACATTTAAATTAGATAATTCTTAGATTATCAATAATCAATCGCAGGATCCATCAGTTTCTTCGTTTGAAAAGTTATAATCAATAACTGATATTGCTTTACGGTCATGCTGCTGATTCAGTGTCGTGTTTGTTCGAATCCTCTTTATTAAACTTCATAGATTTGATCAACATGAAACTCATCAAGGTCACAAGGTGTGTGTGAGTGGTGTGTCACCATGACGACGGCCTCGGGGTAGATGACCTCCGTCACCACGTCACTGTTGTGTGTGATGTGCTCCACCATCTCGTGGAGCCCCGCCCTCTTCACCTCTTTGTATTTGAGGTCACTGAGTGGGTCGATGATGAAATCGAACAGGACGCAGCACTGACGCAGCTTCTGCACAAACAGCTCCTCCCACTCCACCGGGGGTGCATCTGGGGGGGGGGGGGGGCAGGTATTATGACACTGAGACACAACATACAAGCTACCAGCTGACAGACCTTAGTCTGATGGTCACAGAGGGACATAGAGTTTCTGTGCATCAGGCTAGCCTCTGGTTTACTGTGCTACCAAGAAGGATCTGTGGTCACCAGCTGACATCAGGTTGAATCTGGAGTTTTCAGGCCTACGAAGCGGGTTCACTTCTTATCAGGGGGAATCACTGATACGAGGAAGGACCCTAACCCGTGTAACTTATCTCCAACTTAACTTGGAGCAGGTTATCTGTTCAGCATAAGAGATGGAACAGTATAAAGCTCCGCTAACCCTAACCCAATCCAACCATGGATTGAACCATGACATCATGTTCTCAGAGGATCCGTGGAGCTGGTGTGGATGTTAGAGCCTCTGAGGAGGACCAGGGTCTTCAGAGACTCTTCTTTTTATCCACAAGTTCTTCTTCCTCGCCCACATTTTCCATTTCCTCTCTCTCCCTCCATCACAATCACCATTTTCTAAAACCACCTCAGCCACTAGCGTCCACATGGGGCAGGCATCAAGAGCAGTCAGGCTCCATCTGATTGGCCAAATATACGACATGTATCTAGCTGGCTGATGGTGTTTGTAATCCTGTATCATGTTGGCATCTGTAGTGGTGGTGGACCAGGATCCAGGTGGCAGCTGATGGTGGATCCTGATCGTGGACTACGATCACAACATGACTGCTTGATATATAATACGTCTCCTCAGATACTCGACCATTACTGTCAATAATCCAAATACAGGCCCCAGGTCAATGTCAAGCTAACATCCAGTTAGTGCCGGGCTAACCTTTGAGCGCAGGGAGCTTCTGGAGCTCTCGGTTCTTCGTGAGGCTGAAGCGTGACGAGCTCTGACGACGTTCCCTCTTCACCAGCTGAGCACCTCCGGAATATTTGATCTTGTTGAGCTGCGTGGGAGGAGGCGTGCTGTTACTGGGACGTTTACTGCCGCTCTGCTGCACCTGAAACACACACACACACACACACACACACACACACACACACACACACACACACACACACACACACACACACACACACACACACACACACACACACACACACACACACACACACACACACACACACACACACACACACACACACACACACACGTGTATCGGTTACAATGGCTTTTAACACAGGTCAGAGGTGAACCACCATCGGATCCAGGTTTAAACCGGACTTTAGCTCATAACCACAAACCCTCCACCTCCAGTCTTCAACCAGACAAAGGAATTTACAGCAGCTGAGGTCATGGTGAGGATGTTGTGACATCAATTTTCATATGGCATTATGTTGTCTTTATGATGACATCATCATTTTTCAGAGACACTAGACTTTAGACATTTAGAGACAAACGATGTGAGAGATTTCATTTAGCTGATGCTTTAATCCAAACGACTGAAACTAAGAGCGTTCAGCCAATAGGGTTCAAACCCAGAACAACAAGAATCAAGTGCGTTTGTCAGTTTCATTCATATATTGTCTTTGTGTGTGTGACCAGTCTCAGTGTGAACAGGTGACCCTGAGCCATCATGTGTGTAGCGTGTTAAACGTGTCACTCACCTCATCTGCGCTGTCTGTGGCATTATCTATCCCACAACTCGTGTTGCTGCTGCTCTTCGTGCTTTTGGCACATTTGTTTGTTTCCTGTTTGAATCAATCAAAAACATCATGTATCAAATTTGACGATTCTGTAGTGATGATGATGTGTGTGTGTGTGTGTGTGTGTGTGTGTGTGTGTGTGAATGGAACAAGCCCCTGATGAGTCGATCAAATCCACCTGAACAAACCCGACTTCAGTGGTAGAGGAAGTGATGAAAGATTATGATTTAGTGATGATTAATGGTGTGATTTAATGATGGTGTGATAATCATGATGATTTTGTGTTGACGTAATTTATCTGCTCAAATATTAAATAACTGTGTTATTCACAATCTAAATCCTCAAACTTACTGATGAGGATGACTGAGGGACCTGGTTCAGGTCTGACTGACTGAGGGACCTGGTTCCGGACTGACTGACTGAGGGACATGGTTCCGGACTGACTGACTGAGGGACCTGGTTCCGGACTGACTGACTGAGGGACATGGTTCAGGTCTGACAGACTGAGGGACATGGTTCCAGACTGACTGACTGAGGGACATGGTTCCGGACTGACTGACTGAGGGACATGGTTCAGGTCTGACTGACTGAGGGACCTGGTCCCGGTCTGATGGACTGAGGGACATGGTTAAGGTCTGGCGGACTGAGGGACATGGTTCAGGACTGACGGACTGAGGGACATGGTTCAGGTCTGACGGACTGAGGGACATGGTTCCGGACTGACGGACATGGTTCCGGACTGACGGACTGAGGGACATGGTTCCGGACTGACGGACTGAGGGACATGGTTCCGGACTGACGGACATGGTTCCGGACTGACTGACTGAGGGACATGGTTCAGGTCTGACGGACTGAGGGACATGGTTCCGGACTGACGGACTGACGGACATGGTTCCGGACTGACGGACTGACGGACATGGTTCCGGACTGACGGACTGAGGGACATGGTTCCGGACTGACGGACTGAGGGACATGGTTCCGGACTGACGGACATGGTTCCGGACTGACGGACTGAGGGACATGGTTCGGACGTGTTGCTGCTGTGACGGGTTCCGGAGCTAACAGCTAACAGCTAACTGTCTTCTGTCCCATGAATAATTGAGGGATGGGGAGCGAGCTGCAGCTGGAGCCCGGAGACGAGTCGCTGCAGCCCGGGTGATCGTCAACTAGTTCCCGGCCAGAACAGCAGGAGTTTGAACTGGACCAGGCGGCGGGTTCGTAGGCGACAGCCGCAGTCACACGATCTTCATCCGGCTAACAACTCTGCAGCTAACGGATAGCTCAGCCGTCCAGTGCTAGCGGGGCCTTAGCATGTTAGCTCTGCGCTGCTCGTTAAACATACTCGGTCCCCGGATGACGGTTCCAGAGACTCACCTTGTCCTTCTTGGTTTTGTTCGGCATCTTGAATCTGGGGCAGGGTGTGTTTTCCCGGAGGCTCCGTGATGCTCTTCCCCGGGAATCAGACGCTGTCAGCTGGTCTATGTCTGCTACCTTCGTCCGTCCCGGTGCCAAGTTATCTGATTGGCTGCCGGGTGAGGGTTTGCCTCGCGACCATAACATCACATGCAGGGATTATTATGATACGTTAGGTTAGGGGGAGGCGGGGCTTCTTTCTTCCCCAGCAACAAACACCTGGAGGCTTGGGTTGTGTGAGTGTAAGAGTGTGAGAGAATGAGAGAGGGAGTGTGAGAGCGAGTGTGAGAGCGAGTGTAAGAGTGAGTTTGAGTGTGAGAGGGAGTGTGAGAGTGAGAGTGAGAGTGAGTGAATGAGTATGAGAGGGAGTGTGAGAGCGAGTGTGAGTGTGAGTGAGAGAGTGAGTGAATGAGTGTGAGAGCGAGTGTGACAGCGAGTGTGAGAGGGAGTGTGAGTTTGAGTGTTAGAGGGAGTGTGTGAGTGAGAGAGTGAGTTTGAGTGTGAGAGGGAGTGTGAGAGTGAGAGTGAGTGTGAGTGAGAGAGTGAGTGAATGAGTATGAGAGGGAGTGTGAGAGTGAGAGTGAGTGTGAGTGAGAGAGTGAGTGAGTGTAAGAGTGAGTATGAGAGTTAGTGTGAGAGTGAGTGAATGAGTATGAGAGGGAGTGTGAGAGCGAGTGTGAGTGTAAGAGTGAGTTTGAGTGTGAGAGGGAGTGAGAGAGTGAGTGAATGAGTGTGAGAGCGAGTGTGACAGCGAGTGTGAGAGGGAGTGTGAGTTTGAGTGTTAGAGGGAGTGTGTGAGTGAGAGAGTGAGTTTGAGTGTGAGAGGGAGTGTGAGAGTGAGAGTGAGTGTGAGTGAGAGAGTGAGTGAATGAGTGTGAGAGCGAGTGTGACAGCGAGTGTGAGAGGGAGTGTGAGTTTGAGTGTTAGAGGGAGTGTGTGAGTGAGAGAGTGAGTTTGAGTGTGAGAGGGAGTGTGAGAGTGAGAGTGAGTGTGAGTGAGAGAGTGAGTGAATGAGTATGAGAGGGAGTGTGAGAGTGAGAGTGAGTGTGAGTGAGAGAGTGAGTGAGTGTAAGAGTGAGTATGAGAGTTAGTGTGAGAGTGAGTGAATGAGTATGAGAGGGAGTGTGAGAGCGAGTGTGAGTGTAAGAGTGAGTTTGAGTGTGAGAGGGAGTGAGAGAGTGAGTGAATGAGTGTGAGAGCGAGTGTGACAGCGAGTGTGAGAGGGAGTGTGAGTTTGAGTGTTAGAGGGAGTGTGTGAGTGAGAGAGTGAGTTTGAGTGTGAGAGGGAGTGTGAGAGTGAGAGTGAGTGTGAGTGAGAGAGTGAGTGAATGAGTATGAGAGGGAGTGTGAGAGCGAGTGTGAGAGCGAGTGTGAGAGGGAGTGTGAGAGAGAGTGAGTGAATGAGTGTGAGAGGGAGTGTGAGAGTGAGTATGAGAGCGAGTGTAAGAGTGAGTGTAAGA
The DNA here is from genome assembly GCF_947347685.1 of Pleuronectes platessa. Classification (NCBI taxonomy): domain Eukaryota; kingdom Metazoa; phylum Chordata; class Actinopteri; order Pleuronectiformes; family Pleuronectidae; genus Pleuronectes; species Pleuronectes platessa. The sequence goes on from NC_070637.1 coordinate 26,540,062, forward strand.
GCCATTATGCAGCAAGTGTGTGTGTATAGTTAAATATTTATGTTGTTTTGATATTTTCTTATATTGTCCAGTTTTTGTAGTTTAAGTTTTGTGCAGTTGAATTATATTTTGTATATTGTGTTTTCTATATTCAAGTATATTCTGTTTTGAGTGCTGTTTGCGTCTTTTTTGCAACAGTTTGAAGAGGCCGTAAAGCGGTTCTTCATAGAGGTGCGTGGTGGAGCCAGCGCGGGTTGGTTAGTGACGCGCATGAAGAGTGGTGAGTGAGGAGTCTGTAGGAGTAGACTCAAACAAGTTTTGACCGTTAAATATACCTGAAATATACGTGACATTTATGTGGACTGTGCGTAAAATGTGAATGGCATTTACGTGAAGATGATGGGAAAGTGATTGTTGACGTCAGTGATAATAGATAAAGTGACATTGCGACCAGTATGGAATTAAGGCACGCCAATCATCGATAATGGATTGGTTGAACGGTGTTACTGAACTCAGCTGGAAAGGAAAATAAAATCAATCACTTCAAGTGTAATCAGCCTCCTGGATTCGTTTAACATTGGGTTACGACGGGACGGGGTCTGATGTTTGGACACGAGTCAGCTGTGAGAAATTACTCCTCAGACACAAGCAAGTGGCCATCATATTGGAACTTAGTGGAACGGCCACTACAGTGAGTTTGAGTGTGAGAGGGAGTGTGAGAGTGAGTGAATGAGTATGAGAGGGAGTGTGAGAGCGAGTGTGAGAGCGAGTGTGAGAGGGAGTGTGAGTTTGAGTGTGAGAGGGAGTGAATGAGTGTGAGAGCGAGTGTGACAGCGAGTGTGAGAGGGAGTGTGAGTTTGAGTGTTAGAGGGAGTGTGTGAGTGAGAGAGTGAGTTTGAGTGTGAGAGGGAGTGTGAGAGTGAGAGTGAGTGTGAGTGAGAGAGTGAGTGAATGAGTATGAGAGGGAGTGTGAGAGCGAGTGTGAGAGCGAGTGTGAGAGGGAGTGTGAGAGAGAGTGAGTGAATGAGTGTGAGAGGGAGTGTGAGAGTGAGTATGAGAGCGAGTGTAAGAGTGAGTGTAAGAGCCATTATGCAGCAAGTGTGTGTGTATAGTTAAATATTTATGTTGTTTTGATATTTTCTTATATTGTCCAGTTTTTGTAGTTTAAGTTTTGTGCAGTTGAATTATATTTTGTATATTGTGTTTTCTATATTCAAGTATATTCTGTTTTGAGTGCTGTTTGCGTCTTTTTTGCAACAGTTTGAAGAGGCCGTAAAGCGGTTCTTCATAGAGGTGCGTGGTGGAGCCAGCGCGGGTTGGTTAGTGACGCGCATGAAGAGTGGTGAGTGAGGAGTCTGTAGGAGTAGACTCAAACAAGTTTTGACCGTTAAATATACCTGAAATATACGTGACATTTATGTGGACTGTGCGTAAAATGTGAATGGCATTTACGTGAAGATGATGGGAAAGTGATTGTTGACGTCAGTGATAATAGATAAAGTGACATTGCGACCAGTATGGAATTAAGGCACGCCAATCATCGATAATGGATTGGTTGAACGGTGTTACTGAACTCAGCTGGAAAGGAAAATAAAATCAATCACTTCAAGTGTAATCAGCCTCCTGGATTCGTTTAACATTGGGTTACGACGGGACGGGGTCTGATGTTTGGACACGAGTCAGCTGTGAGAAATTACTCCTCAGACACAAGCAAGTGGCCATCATATTGGAACTTAGTGGAACGGCCACTACAGTGAGTTTGAGTGTGAGAGGGAGTGTGAGAGTGAGTGAATGAGTATGAGAGCGAGTGTGAGAGCGAGTGTGAGAGCGAGTGTGAGAGTGAGTGAATGAGTATGAGAGGGAGTGTGAGAGCGAGTGTGAGAGGGAGTGTGAGAGTGAGAGTGAGAGTGAGTGTGAGTGAGAGAGTGAGTGAATGAGTATGAGAGCGAGTGTGAGAGCGAGTGTGAGAGCGAGTGTGAGAGCGAGTGTGAGAGTTAAGGCCGAATTATAGTCGGGTTGCACGCAAGACACGCAACACGCCCCTTTCGTGCCCTCTGGTGGATTGCGTGCGTCCGCCAATTTTTCTAACTACACGACAAAACGACGCGAGCCTCACGCAGCCCGCAAGGCTTGTGATTGGTCTGCTTACTACATCCCGTCCGGAGCCTAGTTTCCGGTTTCATGCCCCACAATACGTGGAAATCACGGAAGATTTAGAAGAACGAATATGGAGCAAATAGAAGAGCACTTGGCAGAAGAGATCCGAAAGTATGACCACTTGTATAACCCGTCACTGACTGGCCGATTTGTCCGCCAGAAATAGGCTATGAGGAGCCGGAGTGGCGATGTAAATAAACAGTCGACGAAGAAGAAGACGTCTCTTCTTTGTGTGTTTTGTCTTTGAAAAAAAACGTTACTCCGCCTAGTGTTCTGGTGGTGAACTGCGTTGCAACACGCGCAGCCCGTTAGAGAAGTATAAACCAAAACGAGTCCGTCGATGCAGCTGCGTGGCCTTCTGCAGTCGCAGTCGCAGGACTATAATTCAGCCTTTAGTGTGAGAGTGTGAGTGAGAGGAAGTGTAAGAGTGAGTGAGAGAGGGAGTGTGAGTATAAGAGTGTGAGTATAAGAGTGTAAAGGCCGGCGCATGCTGCAGCTGTGTCGCAGGACTCTTTGTCATTCATGCTTGTCAAACCGTTGCTTATCCCTCAGAGACAACTTAAAGGCAACATGAGTTCAGACATAAGACATCACAACAGGCATTTTATACAACTGAACAATCCTGTTGATGTAACAGTGACATTCTAATAAGATGTGAACCATGATGTGTTGTCAGTAGTTTCATTACCACTGTTTGAACTCAAAAAAATGAAGGGAGAACTTCAATCACACATCAGGTCTTAATGAATGATATAGTATAAAATCTTTGATCTGATCTGATAAACATTATATAATTAGTTGAGAACAAAAACGTAACAACCAATGGAAACTCAAGGGTCAGTCAATGGGATCATGTGGTTCAAAGAATCTCTCCTGTGGAACCAGCTCCCACTCTGGGTTCTAGAGATGACACCTTTTCTACATTTCATGTTAAACTTAAAACGTTCCTCTTTGATAAAGCCTATAGTTCTGGTTCAGGTCCTGAACCATCCCTTAGTTTGGCTGCTATATGTCTAGACTGCTGGGGGAGCTCCCATCATGCACTCCCCTTCTCTCTGCCAGTGGAAACAGTAAAACACGGAGTTCCTCTGGTCTCAGCTGCTTCAGGATCAGATCAGAAGCTGCAGCTGGTTTGTACCGAGCTGGAGTTTCTGTGTCCTCCTCCACTCGGCTCTCACTGGAGCTAATACTCACTCATCACTAGTTCTCAGGACCTGATCAGCACAGGAAGTCACTGCGTGTTGCTTTGATTCCACAGTTTATGAGGCTGCATTTAAACATCATGACTCAACGTTTCTGATTGGTCAGAAACACACCAGGAGGCTGCTGGAGGTCATTTTGTAGAGTAGTGCTCCTCCTGTTCCTCCTCCACAAAGGAGCAGATACCTGCTGCTGGGTTGATGCTCGTCTACTGTCTAGCTCTCCTGGTGTCTCCTCCAGGCTCTGGACACTGTGCTTGGAGACAGAAACCTTCTTGTGACCACAGGTATGGATGTGTCCTCCTGGAGGAGCCGGACTACCTGTGCAGCCTGATGGAGCTGCAGGTAGCACCTCATGCTGCCAGCAGTGAGGAGGAGCAGAACCCAGAAGTATAAGGAGTCAGGAAGGAGGAGCAGAGAGCAGCTGTCTGTGACCACCACGTTAAGAACTCAATGAAAACAGAAAAATAAATACGTTTTGAAATAAATGAAACATATGATTCAGTTTCTGTAAATCTCGATTAAACTAAGAGATGGAAAACAATGACGAGAATCTGACTTGTCTCCATCCCAACCGATGTAGTCTTACCTACAGGAGACCCGTCCACTTCGTCCAATACACACAAGCTGTGAACACACACACACACACACACACACACACACACACACACACACACACACACACACACACACACACACACACACACACACACACACACACACACACACACACACACACACACACACACACAAGCTATGAAGTCATGACTGAACCAAAAACGCTCACGACATATGTCTTTATAGTCACTGATACACATTTGCGTTTGGAAAGTCCAAATTCTATTTCCTAGCCACTATTCCTTGATCCTGATAGAATGAGTCAAGAGGTCAAGTAAAGATGTGAAGGAGAAGCTGTAAGGAGTTAGGAAAGGAATTAGGAAAGGATAACCACTATGGAGACAATCAGACTCCACTTACTCTGCATTCTCTTCAAATACAACTTTATTTATAAAAGGAGCATCAACAAAATTTACTGTGCTGTAGGCAGTTATAATAAAATAGGAAGCATTGAAGCTCCTTTCCTCAACATTTACAGAATTCAAAAAGATCTTTGTCTTTATAAACATTTACTTTTAAAGGTTCATTCTGCAACTTTTCCTCATTAAATCCCCTAAAAACTGAACTTTGTCCGACTCACTTCTGAACAAAAATCACAGCCTCTTCCTGTTTTCACTAACTTTTAATAAAACTTTATTTAAAGCAACAGGATTTACAAGACAAGCAGTTTTTCCTATTCTAACACGTCAGAACAGGGTTCCCAACACGACAAAGTACATGTGACTACTACGGCTTCTCTAATTGGTCCGTGACTTCTTCGTCGTCAAGCAAAATAACAGAAGACAAGCAGTATGCAGGAGGAGGAGCTTCAGGACATGACCTGCAAGAGGAGGAGGGGCTACAGGACATCACCTTCAGGAGCATAAGAACATGATAGCGCTGCGATCTTTAAAGGACCAGTCCCATACTTTCGAAACTCTTATCGGGTGATGTCTGAGGAGCCTGGTATACAAAAATGACCAAAAGTATGTGGACAGCAGGGCACTGCAGTTGAACATGGTTTCTAGAACCAAGGCTGGTTCACAAACCTTCAGGTTCCACGTTTAAAGAATCAAACCCAGTCAACATAAATCTGTCTATGAACTAACCTGCGTTCTGTAATTAACAAGAACAAATCATATATCCTCCCCCTCATCTCTCTTTTAATGGCTTTCTTCATTTACTAATTAATAAACCTCAGAAAGGAATCAAGAGTAGAATTAAATTCCTTGTTTTGTTCAAACAACATTTTCTATATGAGATAAAAGTAAAAGTGACGATTGACCAATTTGTGATTAATCAGGTGTTTTACGATGTAAGAACACAATTGTTCACAGGATTAGTAAACTGGTGAAAAACAGAGCAGCAGCCAGTTGTTCACTCAAGACTCAAACACCTGAGACAAGATTGCTCTGGATCCTCAGGTGAAACCTGAGTCATGTGACTCTAGAGAAGACGCCAACTGGTCCTTTTAACAGATGCAGTGTTTTAAGAGTCACAATACTCACATGCAGCAGAACTTTAATAAATTGTGAACCACAGAAACTGTCCATGACCCTTCTGCCCCCAATATATTACATTAGGTCCAGTCAACTCTACTCAAAGTTGAAATCATACTCAAAGTCCAGGGAGGTCATGTCAGAGGGGAGGCCGAGTGTTTCAGTGGTGATCTCCATCACTTGAGGGTCTACCTCACTGGGGTTCCCCTCCTCTGACTGAGACCCAGTGTCTGGGTCCGATGTGTCCAGGCTTTTTGGGTCGGAAACTGCTGATTCAGAGTTCCCTGAAGCTATCTCTGATTGTAGCTCAAACTGGCCCTGCTGTTGCTGCTGCCGCCGAGTCTGGTATCTGGTTTGGGATCGAGTTTGTCTGACAGGGCCGGAGGCAGGGGGAGTTTTCTTGCCTCTAGTTTTGGGGCTTGGTTTGGGTTCAGGTTCTGGAGTGGCATCAGGATTGGACTCTGTATGAGACTGGGAGTCCTGAGCTGATTTGAGCAGAGTTTGAGGTGTTGTATCGGGCTCAGCACTTTCAGATTGTGGGGGAATTTGGAACTCGATTTGAGTTACACTCTGAGTCTCTATCTGAGCTGAAGGAGTCCGTTTTGGTTGAGTTGTTGCTGAGGGCGTTTCAGAAAGAGTCTCCTCTGGTGTTGGAGCAGGGCCAGACTTCAAGGACCAAACTGAAGCAATTTGAATTTCAGGTTTAATCTGGGATTGTGAACTTGGTGAGTAACTGGTTGACTCTGGTTGTGGTGATGTCTGGACGTCAGTTGTAGGTTGGAACTGGGTTTCGGCCGGAGGTTGTAGATTTAGTCCTTGAGGAGCTGGAAGTGGAAGAGGGCTATTCTTGTCAGCTCTGGAGTCGGATTTGGTGATGGAAGAAGGACCCGATTGGCTGATGCCACTGTAGAAGATGCCAAATAATTCCCTGGCTTTGGCTGCAGCCAGGTTACTCTTAAGTTTCTCAGACTTCGGAAATCTGTCAGTCATGTTCATAAAAGGTGGAGGCTTGACGAACACAGTACGAGTCTGCTCGTTCTCTGGGACACCAGGCGCCGCAACGTCAGACACTATCTTTACCACCATTGATTGTGGAGGTTTGGCCTCCGAGGAAGCAGGAGGAGCCACAGATGACTGAGGTCTACCCTCTGGTTCTGTGGAACTGGCCTGAATGGGTGTGGCCTTAACCTGAGGGAGTGTGGCCTTGATCGGAGTGGGTGTGGCCTTATCTTGAGCGGGTGTGGCCTTGGCCAGAGTGGGTGTGGCCTTAGATTGAGCAGGTGTGGCCTTGACCGGAGTGGGTGTGGCCTTAGCTTGAGCAGGGGTGGCCTTGACCGGAGTGGGTGTGGCCTTGACAGGAGTGGGTGTGGCCTTATCTTGAGTGGGTGTGGCCTTAGCCTCAGTTGACACTGGTTCAGAAACTGGTGGTGCAGGTTTAACCTCAATTGGGGATTGTATGGACACTGGCAATGGAAGTCTAACTTCTAACGGTTTAGGTGGAGATTTACCGTCCAGCAGTGATTTTTGAGCACTTACAGCTTTTGAGAGACCATCAGAGATCAGCGGCAGGTCTTTTAGAGGAGGTCCTTGTAAAGTTGTGTTTTGGGGTCTGATTGAGAGAAAGGTATTCAGAGTCGCAGGTTTACCCATCATGGTCGTTTTCCTGCAGACTGCAGCAGGGGCTGGGAGGTTGGGCCGGATTCTTCCTCGGTTGGCTCCATTGGACACCCAAGGAGGAGGCATTGGCGGGTTACCTCCAAGCTTCTCTGCAATCTCTTTAGCAACAGCCACAGATTTAGCAAAAGAATCCTCCACAGAGACTAGCTGTAGGCTTGCAGCTGCTTCATCTTCTTTGATGAACTCAGCAGCGATTTTCTCAGCTACCTTTGTCAGCGTGTTGTCCTTCTTCTTCCAAGTGAACTTTCCAAATGTCGGGCCTGTTACTGCTGGGGCGGGCTTGCCAGCCTCCAGGCTCTGTTTGCGGAGCTTGGCCCTCATGGCAGGACTGGGACCACAAAAGATTTTGGGCGGGTCGTAGGGCTTTGGTAGAGGTTCAGGTTTGGTGACCTCTGGTTTCCCTGCTGGTTTCACAAGCTCAGGCTTTTTAAACGCTTCTCTCCGAGTCTTGGGGTTACCTTCATCTCGTTCTTTGTCATATTTGGATCTTGAGTCTGAAGGATATTTACTGTGTTTATACTTTTCTTCATCATCCTCTCTCGTTCCATATTTTGGGCGGTCATCGTATCTCTCATCGTTGTCATTGCGATGCCGGTAGCGATGCTCTTCTGCTCTGCTGTTTCTGTGTCGGTCACCCCGCTCTTCTTCGCTGAAGCGGTATTTATCTTCCCTTTTGTTGCATTTATAGTTTTCGTCCTCATCTTTCTTAATGTTAGAAGATCGCTCTTCTTCCAGATTCTTGGTACTTTTAAAATCCTCCCCTGTCTTGTTGTCTTTCAGTCTGTGTTCCTCCTCCTCCTTTTTGAATATAGATTTTTCTTCCTTCAGAACAGCATTGTCATCTTCATTCTTTTTCTCTTTGTCTTTCTTCTCTTTTTTGTGTTTGGCCTTTTCCTCCTTGTATTTGCCGCTTTTCTCGTCGTCGTCGTCATGCTTGCGTTTCTTTCCACTTGTGTCCACGGCTAGTCCGGCCTGTCGATCCAGGTTCCTTCTCTGTTCGTACAGCGGGTTCTCGTACATTTGTTTCTGGTGAAGAGGCATCAAGATAGAAAAAATTAAGATATGGTGAAGATAATGTAGAAACAACTAAAACAAACACAGCCGAGTTCTTTTAACTTTTAAAAGTTATCTGTTCGGGATGAGTCATTACTATTGTGTACGATTTAGGGAAATCTAGTGGTGAGGTCACAGATTGCAGCCAACAGTGTGTTTAAAGGGATAGTTCAGCGAAATTTTTTTTAATTCACTTATCTACCCAGCACTATGATGGAGGGGGGTAGAGTGTTGAGTCCATAAAACACTTAAACAGTGAACAAGTAAACAGTGTTGCAGCAGAATCCAATAAAACTGAAGTCAATAGGAACTGATTCTTCAAACGTAATAAAACAGAATAAAAACATAACATGCCTCCATATCTGCTCCTGTTGTGTCTGCAAGCCCTGACATTCAAATTTGGCGTTTTAAGCCTAAATATCCTCTAACCCTAACCCGAGGTAGCAAAGCTACTGGACGTAGCCACACAATGGTGTGCCCGAGGTTCCCAGAACACACCTGGTAGAAAGATATCAGAGACATTCAAGATTAAAACGTGGTGTAAATGACCTTGTTTCAAGTTATATACAGATGTCAGACATTTGGTGACATCACAGGAGCAGATATGGACGCATGTTGGGTTTTCATTCTGTTATATACGTTTGAAGAATCAGTCACCAGATGCTTCAATTGTTTTGGATTCTGCTGCAACAGTTTTTACGACTTATACTCAAGAAGTGTCCTGTGGACTCAGCGCTTCACCCCCCCCTCCACCATGTGGGTGAGGAGATGAGGGAAGTTTCATTTCTCTGTGAATTATCCCTTTAAGATGGTTCAATGGACAAAGCCATCGTCTGCTGCACAAAAATATATTCAAGTTACGCTTTCATCGGACTGTACTGGAGCATTAACACTCAACTCATCAGTGGCGTTGCACGATTTTACACAGCACATGGACAATTCTAATTCTTTAGTTGAATCCAACCCTCGTAAGGGTTGGAAAGAGGCAAAACATTGACATACCTTGTATTTCTCGTTGTGAGCGTGAGTGGTGACATGCTCCTCTGCACAGATGGCGTCTCCATAAAACTCTTTACAGAGTAGGCAGAAGAATCCTCTGACGGGCTGCAGGAACTCCGAACCTGTAGCAAAACACAAACCACAGACTGAACCCACAGACAGTGAAAAAAATAAAGTGTCAATCATGTTTACCTGGTCGATGTCTTTTTTCGAAACCTGTCAGGACAGGAGAGGGTTAGTGCTCTGACATCTGACTGTGAGATATTGAAGTAACTGATGATAAAGAGTGGAGACGTTTTATTTTGGAGGAATAACTGTAGGAAATGTGTTTCAGCTGCTCAGTGACAGCAAACATATGAACACTGATGAGCAGTCAAAAACATTTCCTGCCTTCATCTGATGGAGACACATGATACTAATGACAGGTGAAGACAGACGTCTCATCTGGTTCCATGTTTTCATTAACAGATCCACACTGAGCTCCACCTGGAAGCAGAAGATGACTAACAACATTCAGTGGCTCGCACACCAGCAGCATTACCATGGTGTTGAAGAGAATCATTGGTGAGCGGTACAAGTACCTTTGGCAGGTTTAGTCAGTTTCTCCTCCGGCGGCGTGTTCTTGGTGATGTTGGTGGATGTGGAGGCCCAGGGCCGGTCGTACGGGTCAAGAGTCTGTGGAAAGAAAAGGAAACTTAAAGAATAAAATCAAAATGTCCAGTCCTGGTCAAATTAAATGATTAAATGTGATCCGTCTTACAAAGTGAGATAACGTGTCTTATGCTTTACCGATTTTACAAACCTTTCGATGCGTTTTGCTTTGCAAGTGCGTGAAAAAATCAAACATGGAACCGGAGGTGACGTTACAGTTTCTGCACCAGTGGTTTCCAGCGTCATAGTATTCAAACGGCTCTGGGGGAGGGGGTGCGGGGGGGGCGCTGACAGGTGACGCTCTCTGCGACAGAGATGGCGGCGCTGCTGAGTTCTGTGTGAAAACAAAGATGAAGGAAAGTCAACATGCCGTGATGAAGAGTCAGGATTCACTCACACAGAAACATTCAGAGAAAGAACAAGTTCATCTGGAAAACAAGTTGAGAAAGTTTCTTACCTTCAGCGACTTCCAGGCTCCAACTTGTTTACTCAGTAAATCCGTCGCTTTTAAAACCAATGATAACGTGTATTGTGAAGTCGACGCTTCCCTTGTTTTCGAGATCTTGATTCACAAAACTGATAAACATTTGGTCTTTTAATGAACTGAAGACCCAGTTCAACCATCAAAATCTGAATGCACCAGTTTAAAACTTCACACATTTTACTGAACAATCAACATTCACAACCTAATCAATGATTTTTGATTTGTCTTTGAGATGATCAACAAAATAAAATCACCGGTTCTTAGTGTAAATCTTGACAAGCTTTGAGTTTCTGTATTTCACAGTCCTGTAAAACTGACTCGATAACAGTTTCAGTCTGTGTGGATTCAAGCTGACTCACTGTTCACTGACCCGAGATCAGTGCATTTGTCTGCATCTGAATCTAGAAAACAGTAGTGATCAGACTTTAACTTTTATACTGAAGGAGACAATTCAAGTGTTTTACAGTTAAATCTGCCGATAGGAAAGCAGAAGAAGCCTTTTTACTCTGATGACGTTCACATCTGAAACCCTCACACATTCACACAACACTCCATCCAGCCGACATCAACAAACAAGTGACCTGAAACAAAGGCAAAACAGCACACAATTCAAAACAAACGTGGAAGGAAGACTTTGCCCGCAGTCTGAATTTGGCCGCTCAACGTGCACTCGAGACGACCACTGTTTCTTACTCACTCTCCACGGAGTTGTGGAATAATGCTAAGGAGATGTGGACCTTAAGTGAAGCGGACCTGGTCTGTGCTGAAGATGAGGCAAAAGCTCTGAAGCCGCTAAAAGCTGCAACACTCGTAATGTCCGAAGAAAAGACCCCTACGCCGGGTTATAGCACCGCTGCAGGCCCAGCTGTGCAACTGCACTCACGTCCAAGCAACAGACTCGCCTCTTACGAGGGACATGAAAAACACTGTAACCGGAGAAGAGAGACCGAGCGACAGATCCTTTCTGTGCATCGCCTTTTTTTTAATTGGCATTAGAAAGATAAATATTTTATTTTACTTTTAAGTTCTTTTAATGGCCAGAATTTTAAGTATTTTGAGTAGTGCGATCCCTAAGACTTCGCCTTTGCTGTTATATGGAATAATAAAGAGCAGCTGTTGTAGTCAATTCTGAGCAGAACATGGTCGTTATTCAATCTATCGTGATACGTATCATATCATGAGGTTGTAGGCAATACCCAGCCTTATGAGACGTGGTGATGAGGTGTGATGATGTGGTGATGATGTGGTAATTGTTTATGTTCAGTCATATTTCCTGTAACTTCCTCCACAGCTGTTTGTACCTTTAACGTAGAGCTGCTAGACGCCTGTCGTCCCTCAGGACTCTCTGCCTCTCGTCTCTTCTTCTCTGGCGGCAGAACGCTCTGGTCTTCAGTCGGCTTGCTGACCCTGCGTGGCCGGTCGGCTGGGCTGAGGCCAAGGATGAGCGCCACTTTGTCGATCTCGTTACGTTTCTTCTCGGCGGCCTCATGCTCCTTGCGGAGGTTAGAGATCTGAGTCATGACCTCCTCCTGCAGTCGGCTGATCTCCTGCAGCAGAGGGTCTTTGTGACCTTCCTTCTCCCTGCGCTTCTTCCTCAAGAGCTCACCTGTAACACACAGCAGCCGCCAGCCACCCGGCGGTCACGTCATTGATGCTGGTAGTGTGTGAATGAACAAGTGGTGTCAGGTGAATCATGTGAACTCACCCTGTTGCTTTCTGAGTCTCTCCAGCTCCTTCATCAGATAATCCTTCTTCTTCATCCTCACCTCCCTCTCGTGTTTCAGCTTCTCCCGCTCTTCCAAAACCTGAAGACAAGAGCAGAAACACTTCCTGTTTCAACTGTTCGTACTTGGTGGCTAAAAGTGTTGCACTGTGACGTGAGTCCAACCTTTTGTTTCTGACTCTCATTGTTCTGCTCCTCAGACACTTTCCTGTCGTAGCTGCTGAGTTTGGAGACGCTCTTCTCTCTGTCCTGAGCTAACGTCTTCACGGAACCTTGGAGAGAAACAAATCTACCATGAAGACGACCCTGCTTCTGTTCAAAAATCTAAACACATTCACACCTTTCACTCTCAAAACTACTGGAATAATAATAGAGAAAAAGACGAATATTCTTTTAATCACGATCCCTGATTACACTGACCTTTGGCCTCTGGCTCAGAGGCCAGTTTGTGGTAAGGCTCTTGGTACTGCTGAGCTGGAGGGAACTCGTCGGAGCCGGTCTGGGGAGGCAGGCTAATGTTGGGGGGTGGGTACAGAGGTGGCCATTGCTGGTGCATGTAGGGCAGGTAGTTTCCATACTGGCCATAACCTGGTGGGGGGTAATTAGGGGGCATCATACCATGGACCTGTGGGGGGGGGTAGGTGGGTATGGGCACCCCAGAATGAGGAGGGAGGGGCTGGGGCTCAGGGATTTGTGGCAGCAGTTCGTTGTGTGGTGGCGGGGCAGGGATTTTCTGTTCGACATTTGTCTCGTCTTTGACAGATTTGATTGGAGCCGACTTCCTGCAGCTGTCGTCACTGCTCCAGCTCTTCCCCCGTTTCCCCCCCCAGCTGCGGCTCCTGCTCCTGCTGCTGGAACTGCCGCTCCGGCTCAGCCTCCTGCGACCTTGGCTGCGGTCCGAGCTGTCGGAGGAGAACCGCCTGCGACGCGTGGGCGTCTTCGCAGGCTTGCTTCCGTGGAGACGCTCCTTGGTCCTAGCAGCCATCTTGCTGATCTCTGAGACACCCAAGTCGAGGCCAATGGTCTTCAGCAGGTCCTGGATCTTCTCATACTCCTCCAGTGACTCCGTACCCGAGGGTTGGGCTGGGTTTGACACCTGTACTGCGGTGTTCTGGTCCGGGCTGATAATGGAACAACTAGTGTTCTTTGGGTCCAGCTCTTCTGTTGTGGATGGAGCCTGGAGGTGGGACGAGGCCCCTGGGGGGAGGCCAAAGGTCTGATCGATGGTGGCTTTTGTTTGGGGGTAATCTCCGTACAGCGCCTCCTCCGTCACGTCTCCGTACATATCTAGCCCATGGTGTCGGACCGGCTCGGACACCGGTGGAGGTTTGGGCTCCTCAGAGTCTCCGTACAGGAACTTCTCCTCATCATCGATGTCGTCCACGGCCTTCATCTGGGTCTTGACCCCTGCCCCCTCCAACAGGTTGAGGATTTCTTTGATCTCAGTTTCAAACCCAGCACGATGAACTGTCTGCGGGTCAGACCCCAGCTCCGACAAAACGGACGCCACCATGTGAGGGTCCATTCCTTTAACCGCCTGCAGGATCTGGTCGGCCACACAAGGCACGTTGGAGCCGTCGAGGCCACGGGGGGAGTCTACATTCTGAAAAAATAAAACAGGCGGGTTCAGATCAAATGTTTCTTCTCTATCAGATGTCAGCTTGCTTTGCACTATCTCATGGAAACAACCTGTGTATGTTACATGTGAATGCAAATACTTCTGTGGGTCCTGTGAAGTGTGAGTCACTGAGTGTGTTTTCACATGTTGGCCTCCTACCTGGATTGATGGTGAGTCGTAGCGTTTCTTCAGGATGGATTTTGTCGGCAGGCTCAGAATCTCCTCCAGCTCTTTCCTGCGTCGAGCCATCTCCAGCTCTTTAAAGCCTTTCTTGTATCTTTCATCTCCACTGTGGCTGCGGCTGCTCGAGATTGAGCTGGAGCTGCTGCTCTCACTGCGGCTTCTACTGCGGCCATGACTCGCTACTTTGCTGAAACTCCTCCCTCTGCTCCTCCCTTTAGAACGGGACCTGGATCTAGACCTAGACCTGCTGAAAGCACGACTCTTGCTGCGTCCTCGACTCTTGGCCCGGCTTCGGTCTGGACTCCGGCTCTGGGGCCGACTCTTGCTGCGTCCTCGACTCTTGGCCCGGCTTCGGTCTGGACTCCGGCTCTGGGGCCGACTCTTGCTGCGTCCTCGACTCTTGGCCCGGCCTCGGTCTGGACTCCGGCTCTGGGGCCGACTCTTGCTCCGACCTCGACTCTTGGCCCGGCCTCGGTCTGGACTCCGGTTCTGGCTGCGGGGCCGACTCTTGCTCCGACCTCGACTCTTGGCTCGGCTTCTGTCCGGACTGCGGTCCCTGCTCCGGCCCCGCTCATACTCAGGTCGAGCAGGGAAGTCTCTGCAGAGAAAGACGAGATACTCAGAATGACTCACCATGCAGCTACCTACAGACATTTTCAATGTGATTTTCAACTTTAAAAGGAAAACATTTACATTTATATTTACATTTTTCATTGAGCTGAACCTTTTATCCAAAGCGACTCACAATAAGTGCATCAACCCCCGAGGGAACAAACTCAGAACAACAAGAATCAACAAAGTACAATTTCTTCAAAAATAAAGAAAAACTACAAAGGTACCAGGTCACTTCCTGTCTGTGACTGCTGCACCCGGCTGCTCCACCTCTCACCTGAACCATGAGGAGGATCTGATGCTGCTGTGAACGAGTCTGCAGCTAAAGTCAGTATTCAGTTTTTACGGAGTCTGAAGATTAACAACCAGGTCCCCTCGCTGCCTCCGCAACATTGGGTTTCTGTGCATCACTGCATTCTTATGTACAGCGGTCTGTAGCACCACCAAGAGGCTGTGGCTGAAAGTTGTATTAATTTTTAAACCTTTCCCTCATATCCATTAGTCTATGGATTTCTTTTAATTGTACCTGTCATGATGGCGTGAAGAGGCGGAGCCAGGCCCTGACGTCAGCTCGTTGCCAACAGTGATAAGCAGGTTGTGGTCGAGGGGAATCGGGCCACGTGGCGACAGAGACCTCTGCAACAGAAAACCAGAAAACATTTAAACAGTCAGTTTCATACATGATCTCGTAACATGAACCAGAACGTCTCAGACGCGATGAGCAGTGTTTCTACCTGTTCGCTGTGCCCAGGTGAGGTCAGAGGTCATTGTTAAAAAAAATGAAAACAGACTTTTGACATGTGCGAGTCACTTGACTAACACATGACTAAGGAAAATAATATAACCAGTGAAGAAGATTCAGTTACAAAAATTTGTAGATTCTCTAGGAATCAAACAAACAGTTTGAAAACTGTATTTTGGTGATGAAGTGGCAGGTGCTGGAATTAAGAGACTAGTTCACAGATCCGGGGCTCCCTCCACTCGCTGGGCCTACGCAACAAGTGTCAGAGTTGAGAAAACATCCAGATTTGTATTGGAGGAAATACAGTTATACCAGAAACCTCATGAAGCAGTTCTGCTACAGACACTCTGAAGTGGAGCCCTGACCCGTCTGTGGAGCCCTGACCCGTCTGAGGAGCCCTGACCCGTCAGTGGAGCCCTGACCCGTCTGAGAAGCCCTGACCCGTCTGTGGAGCCCTGACCCGTCTGAGAAGCCCTGACCCGTCTGTGGAGCCCTGACCCGTCTGAGGAGCCCTGACCCGTCTGTGGAGCCCTGACCCGTCCGAGGAGCCCTGACCCGTCCGAGGAGCCCTGACCCGTCTGTGGAGCCCTGACCCGTCCGAGAAGCCCTGACCCGTCCGTGGAGCCCTGACCCGTCCGTGGAGCCCTGACCCGTCCGTGGAGCCCTGACCCGTCCGAGGAGCCCTGACCCGTCCGTGGAGCCCTGACCCGTCCGTGGAGCCCTGACCCGTCCGAGAAGCCCTGACCCGTCCGTGGAGCCCTGACCCGTCCGTGGAGCCCTGACCCGTCCGTGGAGCCCTGACCCGTCCGAGGAGCCCTGACCCGTCCGAGGAGCCCTGACCCGTCTGTGGAGCCCTGACCCGTCTGAGGAGCCCTGACCCGTCCGAGAAGCCCTGACCCGTCCGTGGAGCCCTGACCCGTCCGTGGAGCCCTGACCCGTCTGTGGAGCCCTGACCCGTCCGTGGAGCCCTGACCCGTCCGAGAAGCCCTGACCCGTCCGTGGAGCCCTGACCCGTCCGAGGAGCCCTGACCCGTCCGAGGAGCCCTGACCCGTCCGAGGAGCCCTGACCCGTCCGAGGAGCCCTGACCCGTCCGTGGAGCCCTGACCCGTCCGTGGAGCCCTGACCCGTCCGAGAAGCCCTGACCCGTCTGTGGAGCCCTGACCCGTCTGAGGAGCCCTGACCCGTCTGAGGAGCCCTGACCCGTCCGAGGAGCCCTGACCCGTCCGAGGAGCCCTGACCCGTCTGTGGAGCCCTGACCAGTCTGTATATTCATATACATTTATGTCTTTGCAAAAGTGAATTTTGTTCAGTTGTGTGTGACTGTTTGAATACTTTTGTTTTTCTTAAAAGTACAACATATTTATGCAAATCTAAATCATATTCATTCGGGATCATTAGTCGTTGGTGCTGTCACATAAAAAACGTTATATATTATTTTATATTATAAAACACGTTCAACAGACACCAGCCTTATCCGACAGGAGCCCGTCGGACTCACCTCTCTCGGGGGACCTCCAGCCCAGTGCTCTGCGCCTCGGTGGCTCCCTGGTCCGGGGGACGGGTAACTACTGCGCTGGGGGGACCGGCGGTATGAGTCCGGTGGACCGTGCTCGGGATGGCCGTGGTGGTACGGAGGTCTGGGCCGGCTCCTGTCGTCTCTGTAGTCCGGAGCTGGGTAAGGCCGCGGAGGCCGCGGTCCTCGGCCATCGGACGGCGGCGCGTAGCCTCCCCTCGGAGGAGGCCGACCACGGTACATGTCGTACCGCAAATAATCAGCGGCTCCTCGCGGTGACGATTCAAACAGAACAAGGTTCTTCCACGAGGCTCAAAACAAAGATTTTAACAGTCAGCCATTAAACAACTTCTTCTTGTTCCTGGTTCCATTAGTTTCATGCTGCGTCACCGCCACCTGCTGGACGGAGGGAGAATCAGAGGACGTCAGACGTTTGACTCCGCCCACGTTGAGCACATCATCAGATGACTTCCAGTTAGATGTACTCAAAGGCACCACCTAGTGGCGGAGACCATGTAGCTCATATGAACACTGCTCCATAATCAGTCACACCAGGATATTTATATATCTGTCAAATAATCATCACCTATATTTAATGAAATAATTTGAAACAAAAATTTGATTGTTAGCTGAATTACAATGTAATATAAAATTCCAGGGTCCCCTACAAATAATGTCAAGTTGTTTCTTAGGTCAGCCCTGGGGCCTCAGTTATAACCGTTGCATACGCACAGAACGGGGTCTTAAAACCTGCCTACTGCCACGCCCCCCCCCCCCCCCCCTCTCTCTCCACACTGGCTCTGGTTCTTTCTTCCAGTTAAAGACAAGTTTCTCTCTCAGTCGTCAGAACAGCTCATTGTTGAACTGTTGGATTCTTTACATCATTCTCAAAATGCAAAGTGACTTAAGGTCATGAAGTCACTGATTTGATGATTTATACGTGACACAGAAAAATTTGAATTGAACAATGTTTTGTTGCCGTTTTATTTTGAACTAAATTACAGAGCAACAATTGTGAAAATGTGTGAAGTGTGTTCTGAAGATTGTGCTGCTTGTTTGACATGAAACAAATAACAGGTAACGTAAAGTTCAGTGGTTCCTTACCCTGATGTGCCGGAATCAAACCCTCCCACAACTTCATCCTGTCATGTTGTGCTCTTATGAATCAGCAGGAACCTGAGAGCAGATTCATTCAGTAGATCTCAGACAGGACCAAGGAGTTATCAGGGCCCAGCTCAGATTCAAAGTGTCGCTGTGAAGGATCTTCATCATCCTGACACTCTGAGCCACACAGCTGAGAACAAAGACGTGATTTCGGATTAACTGTTCAATGTTTTGTGAGAGGCTGCAGGATCGTTCAGTTTTCTGTGATGGTGTAGAGAGAAACACAAACTCCTTTTTCAGTTCCTCTACATTAGTCAGGATAAGTGGGACTGGACAGGCGGAGAAGTCTGAATGTTGGGCAGCGTCCAGCACGAGTCGCCCGGAGCTCCATCTTCACCTGAACCTGCAGAGTAAACAAAGACTCACCTGGCTGCGAGAGACCCCAAATAAAGTCTATAAGCTACTGTGATTAAATTAAGTCTTTCCAGGTAAAATAAGCAGATTCACAGAAATATAAACTCTTATTTCATTTAACAAAAATGCTTCAAATATTAGAACCATGAAAAAACACCAGTTGTCGTATGTGAACTTTTAATTCAATTTAAATCAGGAATTATATGATCAAACAGCAATACATGAATGTGTCATTTTCACATGCACCCACACACTACTGCTCTTGTGATCCAAGTGTCCAGAAGCCCTGACATTCATATTCAACTCAACACAAGGTCATATCCAACAAGATATCAGACTTTTAGGCTGAATTTGAATGTCGGGGGGATGCGGACACTTGATGACACCACAGGAGCAGGATGGAGATACGTTATCTTTTTCTCTTGTTTTAGTCTGAAGCTTTGATCACTAGTTACTTCAGTCTTAATGGATTCTGCTCTAACTCAGTTTATTACACACTTCACCCCCCCCCCTCCCCCTCCATCACAGTGGTGTATAGATGGGAGAAGTTTAATTTTTTTCAATGAACTATCCCTTTAAATCCGGTCAGCTCCAAGTCATGCCCGAAACAGATAAAGGGCCATAACCAGAATATTAATATGAAACAATGACATCAGCTGTGGCTCAGGAGGTAGAG
This sequence comes from Pleuronectes platessa, assembly GCF_947347685.1. Taxonomy (NCBI): domain Eukaryota; kingdom Metazoa; phylum Chordata; class Actinopteri; order Pleuronectiformes; family Pleuronectidae; genus Pleuronectes; species Pleuronectes platessa. The sequence goes on from NC_070637.1 coordinate 26,558,943, forward strand.
TGGGTCATCCTGTAACCAGGTCGGCCGTTCGATCCCAGACTTCCCCATTCCGCATGCTTCACACAGACGCAGTCAATTTTATTTTGCATGTGTAATTTGCATAAACCATTTATATTTTCCTGTAACATTATAAAAACACATGTAATGGACATAAACACAGTCAACGTTAACCAACAGTTAAATATAATCTTTGATGTTGTTTATTAAGAACATTAAAGACTCAGGGTAAACAACAGATCAGCTGATAGAGTTTATTGTTTCAAGTCAGACAAACATGGAGCAACAGTTCCTACGTGATAAGCTAAAACTTGACTAAAGGATTTCAAGATGAAGATTTAAGAATGTGAAGAACATTTGAAGTTATTCAAATCAATCTATCTTTCATTAGAAATAAAAGAGACAACATAAAAACAAGAAAATAAACAACTCTTAATTGTTCTCCTTGTTCACCTCCACCTCCCACTTCTCCAGAAAATCTTGAAGGTTCAGATTGAAAACGTCAATGCCTTTGGGGGACAGGTGGATGCCATCAGCCCGGTACAGGCCTGTGTTTGTGCCGCACCGGACGTTATCATGAGTGAGCGAAGTGCCACCCAGTTCCGAAATGATGTTCTGGATCCTGCGATTCACAGTGGTTCGGACCAGATCGACTTCGTGGCTGTCGGCCGAGTGGCGCCACACCCTCCGAGGGAGGATGTTGGACCACACGAGGATGCACTGTGGGAAGATGCTCCTCATGGAGGTCAGGTCCTTCCTGACAGCGGCCAGCAGGTCAGTTGGGCTGTCAGTACTCAGGTCGTTGCCCCCCAGATGCATGATGAGGACGTCTGGGTTGGGCCAGGTGACCTTCAGCTGGTGGAGCTGGGGCAAGAGCTGGGACCATGTCATGCCCTGTGTGCCCTTCCACCAGATAGCCACCTTGCTGAGGTCCATGCCCAGCTGCATACCTACCTCCGGAGACTTGGCTCTGGATTCGGCCCAGTACACCAGCGAATGGCCACAAATCCAGACGTTCTTGGGTTCGATGATCGGTTTGCCTAGAAATTTAAACAGAATACTTTAACAAGACAAAAAGACCGACGAATCTTTTGCATTGGATCTTAAGAAGTTGTACAAGTGTGCATAGGCAATTGGACTTGCTTATGTTGCCCATGTACACTTGAGCAACATCTGAAGATACAACAAGCTGGATGACTGAGAATCGTTATGATATTTTGCATTGGATGATCCTTAACGACTGAGAACCAGTCGAACTTGGGCTGGTTTAACAAAGATCTGTCCGACGGGTCTGTTGAGTATTGTCAGTATTTGTTTTGTTCATCTGTCATAAGAAGTTGTTACTGGAATGACACAGCAACACAAACATTGTAAATGGTCTGCTTACATATCTACTATGATTCTGAAGTTCTGGTAGATTGAACAGAATTTACCAAACATTGAGGCGAAATCCGACTGTTACACAAAAGCCAAAGGGTCTTTATGAAACAAGCCCGGGAATACAATTACTAATATTCAAAACATTCATAGCTGTTTCAATCTTAAGACATCAACCTTTGTCATGAAACCTAACAGCATCTTCTTAATTGTTACCATGTATCATTGAATAAAGAAATAACTATTGCATCGGGAGAGATAATCCACAGGTTCTACAGTTTACAGTTTGTATTGAATGGCGTCATAACCAAAACGTATTAAGGGAAAGCAAAAAATGTTTAACGTCTGAATATTTAATCAAATCTACAAACCAGTTAAATAAAAATGATTTTAGAGACAGATGTTTGATTGACTTAAGACAATTATATGATCATTTTCAAAACAATCTGAAAAGACCAAAATAATCACCTACCTTCAAACCGTCAAATATTGGCATTCTGCAATATACACATTTTCTTAAACCCTCCGAGGAATATGAAATAAAACTACAAGTAAATACTTCAGTTAAAAGATTGGAAAAGCTCTTGAGGACTGTTAGCTGCAGATTTAATCGTCTCTAGCTAAATGCTGAGTGTAATGTATTAAGATACACTAAATCTCAACATTGGCTGGTCATGGAAACATAACCTGCAACATCAGTTAAGTACCAAGAAAAGCACAGAAATCATTTGAAACCTGAAACGACAAATTTACAAAAGACCTTGAAATAATGTTTTGACTTGTAACCTTCGAGCCCATTTTCAGGTGAATTAAGGTCTGGTATTTTGCCTCGAGAAAAGATATGGATTTTAATCTCAAATAAAAAGTTAACTTAGTGCTTGTCAAGACCCATTTTGTAAATATGAAATTCAGTTGCAATCAGAAATTTTGAGTCATGAAGGACTTTAACTGATTCCATATCTGTTCCGACTCCATACTGGACCTCGTCTTCTCCTCTTCAGTCTGAACCAAACTGATCTGTACTGGAGTCTGCTTGTCAGTCACCTGAGCAGATTGTTTGAATACAAAGATTTGACTCACGGTGTCGCAGAGACAACAGCAAATTTAAATGTACAAACACGAGGCGTGACCAACGGTGTACTGTTGTTTGGATGATGGAAAAGCAAAAGTGTTGAAGATCAACTGAGATGTGATCGTATGCAAAGACTAAATGACGACCCAAAACCGTTTGGAGAAACCGTTTCCCCAAACCCACCATACCAACTGCTCGATGAGCCGTATTTGACTTTTACAAATAGAACGACTGTGCCTACTATCTACAACAACATCTTGCTAGTAGCGATATCCAGTAACGAAGAGTTTTGAGATGCCTGAATCCTCGGCTCAGATTCAGGTCCGGGGCTCAGGATCAGCGCCTTAACTCAAAATCTTAACATCAGTCGGTAAGTTTTATGATATTTGATGGACGACCTCTGACCAATTATTTTTAGATAACAAATAATTCACAGCCTAGATATTTTAATGGTCCTATTCACAGATCTTCAATTTATTAAGTGACACATTGTTAATGGACTAAATTTAGCTCATGAACAATCTGACGTTTAGCTCAATTCATGGTTAAGGAAAACCATTGACATTATTGGACGTTAGGTAGAGAGTTTACCACTTACCGTGTTGATGACAGACTAGCAGTCTGTCGCTTTTGAAATTGATTGAGCTAACGATATCCAGCTGACCCCTACGTGATGTTTAAGTTCTCCACGTTAGCTTGATGAGCTAACATAGATCGCTTCAGAGACGGTAGAGAAGACAGAGCTCATGACCCAGAATTTACTGTTAATGAGTTTCAATACCAATGCAATATACAGCACTTAGTAAGCAAGCAGGCAAATTTAGCTTCGATAAAATGCTACTCATCATTAGTTAACGTAGAATAATTAGTTTGCCTTTCAGAAGTAGTGTCATTATTGGTGACAGGTCATTCACAGTGTTAACGTGATGGTCACGGCCTTGCAGTGAAAGCTCCATGTAGTTGGTAAATCATCTTTGGATAATCATAAATGATAAATATACTGTACATTATCCTGCAGAACACAGATCACTTTTTGGATGTTTATATGTTTATTTTCAACTTGGAAACAACCTCAGTGACACAGGAACATCTGGGATATGTCCATCACTACCACCTTTGCTGTAAATGATTCATGACTAATGCAGCCTTGTGTAAATCGACTTGTTGAACTCGTGAGTCAAACAGAAGAACCAACTCAGCTTGAACTTGAGGTTCAATGGCTTGACTACAACACCATTTACAAAAGGTCATTAAGTAAGGACGGTGAAGTAAAGTAAATCCTCTGCTGGGGAAACTGTGCGACCAATTTTATATTAACTAAATCATTTTAACATAATGAAACTTAGTTCACTGCAAATTAACCTCAATTACTATAACTGGGAACAATTATAAGCAGTAGTTTGGATCTTCTGTTAAAACTTTTCTGAATAATTGAGCAAACTTGACTTACCCTGAACAGCAGAAATGAAATATTCTTTATATTCGATGCACAACACAAATTCTGTAGACAACAAAGATGAAACATCTGGAGAGTTACTGTAGAATAAAAAGTGGCTTTTCGTTGTAGTACAGACTGAGCCGTTAGTCCACGGTCTTGTTATTCCTCCAACAACGTTGATCCTTGATTTGATATCTTGGCCTTTCGTGTTTTACCATCAATAATAGAATTATAGTACTTTCCTTTTCAGCCAGCTGTACTGTGCACACACTTGAGGTCACTGTTAAAGTAACGACTACTTACAGGGCAGCGCCGGCCTCTTCTGAAAGAGGGGCGATCAATGCGTACTGACAAATAGTCAATAACAGAAAATACAGTAGAAATATTAAGTATGATGTCAGCGATCTCTTACCAAATTATTAAGTGACCTACAGCAAAGACAATAAGAGGCAGATTGCATCAGTGAGCTCAGTTGACTTATTTCAGTTGTTTAAATGATCTCACACCATCTATTCTACATCTCTTCACAATTCAAAGTCAGAAGTGGGTCTATACATTGATGTTCTGATACTGAGTACTGTTTGTCTTACAATTCATCTTTGACTCCTCATGGTCAGGGACTGTGGACCGTCAGACTGCGAGAATGAGGCTCAGGTTACAATCTGAGTGACCAATGAGTGAAAAGCCAAGTTCACGCTACACAACCTGTGGTCTTCTGATCTGGAGCTTTGAAGTCGTTTTGTGTTCATACAACACGACAGACTGACAAAACGGGACACACACAATACACCATCTTTTACCATGAGAAACCCCAGACTAGTATATCTGCTCTTGTAGTTGTGGCCTGGTACAAATCTAGTCGGTCGGCGTGACGTGTTGGAGTCTCTCAAAATGCATCTTTAAAAAGTTCACACAGCAATAGCCAATCAAACTCCAATTTGTTTAGATCTGGTAATAGCTGTATTTAACCTGAAGAATACAAACCTCAGCTGGAGAAACAATCGTTTATGAAAGTATCACTGAAACTTGGTATTTAGTATTTACATATTTGAACTTGGTATCTAGCTCAGAGTAGGTATCTCATCTATAAATGACTGAAAAATGTCAGACACTCAGGGTAAAATATGAAAAGATATATCCTGTTGGGCTAGTACCAGGTTTTAGGTATTGTAGCAGCTCTGGTATATAACGTTTTCAAATAAAACTTTACTTTACTTTACTGAAAATATGTCTTAACTTCTTAACCTCTGACTGGACAGTGGTATTTGGGCTCAAATAGTTTTTTCAAAAGTTAAATTACAACAGTCATTATATAAAGAAAAAAGATTTTACTTTGTGGAGTCAGGTTTGTAGTTGCCTTCTTTTCTTGATCGTTGGAACAAAGACACGGTTCGGTTAACGCGAGTGATGGAAACACCGCGCGCCCTCAGCCGCAGAAGAAAGAGCCGTTTCCGAATCGCTGAAGACGTCTGGGTAACAGCAGCTTTATGGCTCAGTTTTAGGGAATGGCAGTACCATTGTATGGAAGCTCAAGTATTACTCCAGACATGTTCACTGTAGCTGACTGCAACAGTGTAAACACTTGTTGGTGCCAATGAACGAGCACAAGAGCAGAAAGTACATCTCCACAATGCAGACACAGGGCTGGGTGATATGGAACAAAATCTTATCAAGATCATTTTTTTCATATCAGTCGATATTGATATATATCACAATATAATTTAAATAAACAGAAAAAGCTTTTTGTACACTTGTGTTAATGTACAGTGTTCTTATGTGAAAACATTATTTCTTATGAACAAAACAGATTTCACTTGCTCGTCCACTCCTGTGCCACTGAAATTAACTTATTACGTTTCTTACAAACCACTACAGTGAAAAGGTGAATATAATGTAATATATTAATTAATTAATACAAATTATTTGAATTACATTTTTTATTCTATTGCGTTTTTATATTTCTTTATTCTCGTGTCTACCTCACTCTGACGAGCCTGCTACTGTCACAACTGAATTCTCGAGGTGTGGTCATCAATGCAGCTTCATTTTGTCCCTCACCTTGAGTCAGAGTCACTGAGGAGCATTTCTCCGCTGGTCAACAAGTGATTCTGCTCCTCTGATGTTTTCTAATCATCACACTAACAACTGATTTTGATAAAAACTGATGAACTCAAGTGTGTGTGAATTTGTGCGAATGTGTCTGCTTGTCACACACAAACTGATAATCACAAGTATTTAGTTATTAATCGATGATGTCGGATAATGACTCCGGGTGTGTGTCATAAACTCTAAAGAATCAAACAAACACAAAGTAAACGTCAGTCCTGTACGTGTCCTCATACCTTGTGATTAGCGATGATGTTTATTGTTAAAGTGTTGAGTGAGTGCAGCCACTGTGCGGAGTTGTCCACCTCTATGCAGAAGGGTTAACATGTGTGCTGCTCCTCCGCTCTGTGTGCGTCAACCTAACTGGATGTGGGTTCATCTCTATTCCAGCCACATGATTGGTTCGGCGCAGCACTATTCTCTTTCTCATGGAGGGGATGAGTTCTATCGTCATTATATTGACACGTCTTAAATTTCTATTAAAGAAAAGTTATATTGCAATTCTTATCGATATCGTTATACTGCCCAGCCCTGTGCACAAGACATCTCTGTAGCGTTGCGGTGAAGCGACAACCACCAAGTGAAATCCTATGAGGAATTCTACGTTAGTTGCTTTCTTTCTGAAATTTATGAGATGACACTGTTGACAACAAGGCACAAATCTAGCTTAGAACACGTAGCACTAGAAAGGTTACTATCTTAGGGCCTAACCGTGATAATTAGGCCTCGTTATTCATAGGCAAAACTTACTTGGGAAGCAAAACTTCTATTGTGTTAACGCATATCTCCTTGACATTTAATCATCTCTGGGCTTCTCACTAAAACCTGAATAACTCCGGGAGACAGAAGTCTTGAAAGTACAGCTGTTGACTTTAAACTACAGATAATATAAATAACATGCAACTGTAAGGTAAGTCAAGTTTTAACTTGAAAAATGTATTTATATCTTTGAAACAAGCCGCGAATTTAATCTTCTTAAAGCTAAACTCAATGTCTGGAATTCAAAGGTTGCTAATTCCGTGCATCTTCTATTTAGAAAGTCCTAATACCTTGAGGGATCAGTGTGCCGTCCTTGTTCCTGTCTCCTATTCTCTTCCAGGTTTTCATCTCCTGGAACTGCTGCTCCCTTTTCTCCGAAATCCTCTGGTTGTACAAATCCAGCTGCAACAGAAATACAGATGTCTGGTCAAGGCTTCATGTCATCAGAAAAGTTTTATTTCTACTTAATTTTTGCAAAGTGTCTCATTCATTCACCCATTTGGGATGAAGTTGACCTTATACATCAGAACAATGTTATCAGCTATCTGTACTGTCTAATGTTACAGCAAGCAGCGGTGCTAAGTGGCTAACGCTAGGGGACTTGTATATTTCAAATGGTTAGCCACGACAATGTCACGGTCAATGACAGATGTTTGCCTGCAGTTTTCATGCCACCCTCTTTGGGTCATCTAGAAAATATCCTACACTTTTCTGTCCAATGTATTAAATAACCGTCAAATGACCGCAGGGACCAGCTATGGAAACCATGTCTGTCAACCACTGACCACTTTATAGGAGTTACACTTTTTTCTTCCTCTTATCGACTCGTCAAACTTGACCAAAACTTCTTGTCAAATAATGTTTGGCAACGATGAGTTAAGTTACTTGTGAAAACATCTGGGAATGAAACATATCTTTCTGAATAACTGACAGCGGATATATCTCCCATTGATGCTCCAAGGCAACAAGAATCTGTTATTGTTTCAGGAAATGGATTTCAGTCGCCAGCAACAACCTCTTGCAGTTCATCAAAACCCACACCCTTGTTATCGATATCTCTTAATTTTCATTCTTGAGAACAAGTACCAGTACTTGTATACTCATGTTAGAGGTTTTAGTAAACGAGTACTATGGCTGATCATACCTTCTCCCTCTGCTTTGCCTTGATGTCATCCTCTGAGTTTCCTGTGGTCTGAGGACTGGAGGCAGATGGAGATTCTGTGGGTAAACTGAACTGAACGGATTTCACTGGTTTAGATGAAGTCTGCACAGCCAGAGACTTCACTGTCTCTATGACCTTCAGGCACCTGGCTACTGTTGTAGAGATGGCTGATTGGTCATCCCCAGCAGGAGATGAGGAGAGTGGTGTTTGTGTTATCGTGGCACTTGTTAAAGTCTGTGGAGGACTGGAGTCATTGGCTGTAGAAGGCTGGCCAATAAAAGAAAAGACTTTATGATTGGAGGGTGGAACAAAAGGCGGTTGTCCAGAGGGGCGTCGCGGAGGAGGTCCAGGAGGCGGTCCTGGAGGAAATCCAAATCTCTGGGGTGGTGGACCAGCTGTTGGAGCACCTGTGTTGGCGGTTGTGGAGCTCTTTTCTGGAGGAACGTGGGTGGTGACTCCAAGTGGCCAGTTTATAGGTACAGGTGGACGTTGGTATTGAGCAGGTGGGGGCCCAGGGGGTGGTCTGGGAGAAGTGGTTGAGAGGGTACTCCCCATAGTCTTGGTAAGACTCTGCAACTGTCGCGCCTTCTTAAGCGCCTCCAGCTCCTGCTGGTCCAGGAATTCTTCATACTCTGAGACAGCTTTACACTCTCTGCTGAGTGGCTCCAAACTTGAGGATCTGACAGGAGAGGGTGTGTTGATGTGATCCGATTCAACAGAACTTAATCTACGTGTTTGCAGTTGTTCCCTTGAATCCTCTCTTTCTGTGGATGAGGACTTTGAGCCGTAGATTTTCTCTTGAGCTCGGCTCGCTAGCTTGGACATGTCTCCTGTACTCAACTTCAGACCAATCGTACGAAGAAGACTCTGGATCTTGTCGTAGGGTTCTGTCTTGCTCTTTAATTCCTCACTTGTTCTCTCCAGTGATGCATGTTTAGGACTTGGTTGTTTCTTTTGCCCTTCTGGAGCTCGACTGCTGCTGGGTTGATTTTGAGCCAATCCCACAATCCGAGAAAACCCACCACCATCTTGAAGTGCCCGCTCATGAGGCAGTAAGTCATCATTAACATGAATTGGTTCGGATCTTTGTTCATTGCCCACCTTTTTATTGAGCATGTCAAGGAAACGGTCCAGGGGTGGTTTCTCGGCTGGTGGTGGCGTTGTGTTCTTCAGATTTGGCGATGGGCTTGTAGGAGGTGGTTCTGTGGGAGAAGAAGGTCTGAACGAAGGTTGGGAAAATGAAGAATGAGTCAGAGAGGCTTGGGTGGAGGCAGGTGACAGTGTAGAGGGTGATGGATCATGGTAACCTGGAGACTGGCTCTGGTTCACAGGTCTATACTGATCACTGTAAGGTTGGTCCGCACGTGCTGGGTCATGGCTGCGATGGTCATAGGCTTCATCATAAACATCATAGCGATCAGTGTAGCGGTGGCTGGCAGACGGAGCGGGACCACATGGAGGTTCAACATAGTGCCGACTCACATAAGGGCGGTCATCGTATGGATGGTTGCTGTATGGAGGATTACTGTAAGGGCGATCAGCGTAGGCACGGCCGGGGAACAGATCACCACGCTCACTGTACTGCCGATCTTGGTAAGGACTGTATGGTCGATCATAATACGGATCATCATAGGGCTGAGGAGGACGATGGTGGTGCTCAGGTCCTTCGGGTCGTTTCTTCAGGATGGACCGGACTGGTTTGTATTCAGCGAGCGGCATGGCAATCCTGCCATGGTCATAGTCAATGCAGGTCCTCTGTCCAGGCTCCAATCCACTGGGGTCTATTTCCACCAGTGACTTTTTGTAGGCGATCATCTCGTTCAGCTCCTCCAGCTCTCGCTTCTTCCTCGCCAGCTCATCATCGACGACTCCACGTCTGGGAGGAGGGCTCAGTACCCTCCTCCTCTTGTGACCTTCCTCACGCTCTTTGCTGGTCTTGCTCCTCTTCTTGAAGGCCCTGTCCTTGCTCCTATCCCTGCTCCTACTGTGACTCCTGCTGCGGCTCCTGCTTGAGCTCTTGCTTCGGCTTTTCGTACGACTTTTGCTTCTCCTGTGCCTGCTGCTTTTACGGTCGCGGTCGGGACTGGGGCTGCGTCTCCTTTTGATGATGCGTCCAAACTGGTCTCTGGCTGGACTCTTGCTCCTGCTCCTACTTCTGCCATATCGACGCCGACTGGCGCTGGGATCCCGTCTGCCAGTACCAGTCTTACTGTCCTGCGCTCTAAGACTTTTCACCACCGCCTTCAGCTTGTCTGTCTCTGGTTTTTCCTTCCTGAAATGGGTTTGATCATTCCGTGTTAGGGGTTATTATTATTATTAATAAATAATAAGAGTAATGATTTATTATTAATAAATAATGATAAATAATAAATAAAGGAAGAGATGACTCACTCAGTCTCTTCTGAAGCTTTTGTCAGCTTTATGGTCATCTACCAGAGGACACAGACAAATATTAGACTAAGTAAGAAAAACCTCACCTGTAATTTAAGTCCAAACATTGTAAAAGCAAAACACAGCTTCACATCAATGGACTTATATGGAAACTGTGTTAATTTCAATATTTTGAACATAAATGGCGTCATGCAAAAGAATCAGGAAACATTATTTAACACATCTGGAAAGAAAATTAAATTAACAACAGAGTTCTCTCTTAATTTCTTCTCTGTATTTGTATAAATATAAAAAATTCTTACTTTTCCTTTGTTTGCTCCGACACCACCAAGTTTGCGAACAGGGAGGAAAACACTCTCTGTATGACGTCTGATCCTGATGGCCTGAGTCCCCCCCTCTGCTGTCTCATGCTTGAAGAAACAGTGAGTTATGACTCAGAAACATTGAAGATTACATATATTGAACGATCGTCTCATTGATCTAAAACAGTCTCAACGGATTAGAGCAAGTGAAGGTTTATTCAAATATCAAGTTTTTTATATTATAGTAACATTGTTACACTTCCTGACAGAGCTAAAAATATTAGTAATTTTTTTTTAAATAATTTTACCTGACACACATACACACAAGTTTCCATGTTCTTTTTGTTGTTAATATCCTGTTTATTTACAATTATATTAACATTGTTATTTTATAATATATATAAATACTATTATTAACCTGTTCATCAGTTTGTGTATTTTACAATATTATGGTCATGTCTGGCAATAAAGCCTCATTGACTTGAATATAAAACTTGTTTTCTAATCACATGACTATTACGTCAGTCAGTGCTCACTTATCTTTTAATTCAGAGTGAGAGTTCTGATTCACCGTGGCAGTAATAAACACAGGCTACCTACCAGTGCCCAGGTCAGTGTCCATTTACTCTAACCAGCATCACTCACTAACTTTAGAGTCTCTGATCTGCTTTTCGCCGGTGTAACGTTTTTGATTTCTCTAGTTTACTCAGTGAAGCCTAAAGGAATATAAATGAAACTTCACAGAGTCTCACTGTTTCTTTCTTTAATAAAATAATATAAATGAATCATTACTGGATTGAGCTGCTTCTTTCTTTACTTTGCAGTCGTTTGATTGTGTTAAGAAACTGTTGAATGGTTCACACACTACAACAGATGTGGAGACTTTCCTGTGGCATCGCAGCCTCATTGCAGTTCTACAGCTGGCCACTGATTTGTAAGACTGGTAATTGGGGGGCACTGTGACATTCTCTGCCCACATGAATACTTAATATTCAGCGTAGGAAAATTAAATGACAAATTTCCTTTATTTTGATGCAAGACGTTTTAAGGAGCTGCGGGAACACTGGAATGTTCCGACTAGTGGACTCCGGTAGACGACGACTCACCGGAACAACGCTGAACTCAACCTTTTCGTTCAGCTCCAGTTTCTTCTTCTCGATCACCTCAGCCATGCGGAAGAAGAGCTGTGGGTTCTGACTGCACTTGATCATTCCAGAATCGGCAGAAAACTCGATCACAATGCCCTGGTTAGAAAAACGGCATTCACATTAACGGGAAAAACCCATCACACTGTTCTTAGTCATTACTGGATCGACAGCATTTCTCAGGTTTGAAACTCAGAATGACTCAGAACTTGACTAAATCCAAACTGACAACCCAGAGTTAGGACCAGGACGCAGAGCTACAGACCTACACACTTCTCTGCACTCCCTTTAGATCAGTCACACAACCCCAGAGACTTCTCTCTGATTACCCTTGATCAGCTGACCACAATAATCTCATCATCGAAACTCACAACTTTATCTTTGTTCCCATTCCTATAAAGGTTCTCAAAGAAATTCTGCCCCTAATTAATATTACATTACTGACCACAATCAATCTTTCGTTATCATCAGGATGTACCACAGTCCTTTAAACTAGTTGTAATCAAACCCCTTCTCAAAACATCCCCCTTGGACCTTGAGGTTTTTAACTACAGACCGATATCCAACCTCACCTTCCTGTCTAAAATCGTGAGAATGTGGTAGCCAATCAGCTGTGAGAGTTTCTCCAGGAAGTAATCTGAAGACTTTCAGTCGGGGTTTAGAGCCTATCACAGCACGGAGACAGTTAGATCTCAGTGCAGCATTCAACACTATTGATCATAAGGGTTAGGGTTAGTAGAGACTAGAACACTTAATTGGCATTAAAGGAACAGCCCTGACCTGGTTTGACTCCTGTTTATCAGATCGATTCCAATTTGTGCAAATTAATGATGAGTCATCAGTGCGCACCACGGTGTTCCACAGGGTTCTGTGTTCGGTCCAATTTTTAGGGTTACCCTTATCATCAATGTAGTGAATCCTGTTGTTGTGTTGATGTGTTCAGTTCCATCAGCATCTATTGTACTTGTGTCCTGGGAGAGGATCCTCACATGTGACTCTGAGCTTTATTCACAGGCCACACCGTTTCTCTGTAGTTTGACTCTTGTTGCGTTAAGAACAGAGGAAGTTGCTCCTTGTTAACATCTATGGGACAAACTGGGATTGGTGAATAGGAGACTATACAAATAAAGTGTGATTGATTTATTGATGGTTTGTAAATCTTACATGTCGACGTTGTTCTGTCGACTCTTCGAAGGAATCCGGGAGAATCTCCACGAAGGTTGCTCGCTCCTCTTTGGTCTCTCGATTGGTGGCCATGTTGAAACGCACCTTCACAGATCAGACAGAGACATTTTTAATGGAGGAAAAAAAGCTGCTGGTTGATCATGAAGAAGTTACTGAGTCCAAATACTTAGTTACTCTACAGACATTTTAACACAAACATCTGAGCTTTCTTCTAGTTACATTTTTGGAACAGAGTCATACTTTTGCTTTAATGTGTTTCAGGGGAATTATCCATTTTTTATTCTGTATTATCGAGCGTCAGCTTCTCAACCCAAATGGACAATGACCCAGAAAAGATTATACCTGGTTGTGTATCTATCGGTGCCGTTCACACACAGACTTGAATAACAGGAGAAACAACATAGGATGGTGAGGAATGAAAGAATAACCCTTCTAACTACAACAGAGAGGACACATTTCATCTTCCTTGGATATTTTCCTTTTTCTCTAATCTTTTCTTATTTTAATCTGGTTTTATTTTACAGTTTTATTTAATTTTAAGTTAGAGTGTTTTAAGTGAAATAATCTTTGAACTAGGAGTGGACGATATACTCGATGTGACGCGGCTTGTACCATGGGCGATGTATAAAATGACTATATTGCGACGATTGAGTATAAATAAAGAGGGATAGAGCGGGTGTTCTGCAACAAGAAGGTTGTTGGTTCGAATCCCACTCTTTCCCATCTGCATGCCTAAGTGTCCTTGGCAAGATACTGAACCCTTAATCAGCCCCTCATAAATGCTGAGTGTTCTAAAAAAATGTAAGTCGCTTTGGACAAAAGCATCAGCTAAATGACATGTAATGTAAAAATAGTCATGTGAATGTTTTTAACAGCATGACAATTTAGAAAACTCTTGTGCACATGCGTATTTTAGTATCAAAAAAATGGAAGAGTCCTGTGAGTGTGTGCGTGTGGAATGAAGTTTATTTAACCAACGTAGCAGTAGATGTTTTTAACAATCTTCAATATTTTATTATTTTCTCTTGATCATATAGCTGATGTTTTTAAGTTAAGCCAGCGATGTCATCAGTTATGACTTTAAAGTGTTGATAAAAAGGTTTGTTCAAGAGATTGAACGCTGATGTTTCCACACTGATAAGTGTCTGTTTATTGTTAAAGTGTCAAGTAGCACAGGTCAGCAGGACAGTGGAGGAGGACACTCCCACACAAACTCAGACAAAGACGAGCAGATCTTTGATGAGCGTCCTGATCCGGAGTCAGCGCTGGTTATAATTATTTCTAGATATTCATAGGTTATGTTTTCTGTTAAATATAAATAAGATTTCTGGTTGTGGGATCTGCTACAGAAGAGACTGCTCCTCTATTAGAAGAGAGTTCTGGGTTGTTGACTTGGAAAAGTTTGGGTTCTAACCCGAACTCTCATCCTAACCCTAGAACCAAGTCTTCACTCTCAAACAGCAACATGTCCTCACAATGATGATATTGAAGCAAAATTGGCCTCATAACTGTAGAAAGACAAACACACCTTGTCTCCGTCCAGCATGGTGGCAGACGACAGCAGGTCACTGGGACTGAAAGGAAGTTGTTTCTGTTGACCATCGACCGTCATCACCAGTCGACCCATTTCCTGTTGAGGTTTGACTCCGCCCCTGATGTCAGTTGGCTGATCCTTCTTCACCTCCAGCTTTCCCTTCTCTCCATCAGCTTTTTCTTCTGCCTCTTCTTTCTCATCTTCATCTGTTTTCTCAACTTTTATTTCCACCTTCACCAGGAAACATCTGGACTTAATGTGACTATATTAACATGTTTGCAGTACCTACACTTAGTTTTTTTACCTGAGCAAGGAGCGTGTGTCCGTCCTCAGAACTTCCTCCTCCTCCTCCTGCTGCTGCTTCTGCTGATTGCGTCGGTTCCTCCTTCTTCATCTCCTTACGAGGGATTTTAGAAATGGCTCGTAGGACGGTTCCTTCGAATCGCTCCTTGCTGATGGCGTCCATGGAGCCAGGGTGTCTCGTGGTGAAGCCGAGTGGCGTCCACTGCAGAAAGAAAACCTCCATCAGCAGAAGCTCCTTCATATCATCAAATTAAATAAAAAATTTAAAATAATCTTACTGGTTTCACTTTTATTTTCTAACATATCTGTTAAACGAGGCAATGAGTGGGTTCAAGCTCTGTAGTCAATACAAGGAAATACAAGGAAGCATCTCAGCTGCTTAAATTCAAATGAAAAGAGGAATAACAGGTTTCAGGCTTTATAGCGCTGGTTGACTTGGTGAGAACAGCCTCTCGTCTCGTCATGGTGGTGCGATAATTACGCACTCAAAGTTGCGCCACTCGTCCATCCTTCATTGGATTTGTAAGAAACTTGTTGAGCATGTTTAGGAGACAGATTTAACTCTTTTTAGTCAGTTTGATAAGAATATGTCAAACGCATTCTGAGTTATAGTCGGTAATTGGTAGGCCACGCCCACTTCATGTTTTTGGTTCCCTAAGTACCAAATTTGGTGTAATTCTTTCCATTGGCAAGTGCAGTACACATTTTTTGGCGCCCCCTATGGGAGACACTCAGAAGGCGTTTAGGCACCCATTCCTCAACACAACCAAGTTTCATAATAATTGGACAAATTGTTGTTGAATTATGGCCAATTCATACAAATTAGCATAGAATCCATCACACTGGATTGTTTTGGTCCAATTCGTTTTTTTGTCGAGCACCATTGGCGTGTCCGTGGAACTTCTTTTTAAATGCTGTATTACAGCGCCACCGTGTGGCCAATTGAGGTAATGTTTCTCGAAAAGTTGATGCACAGTTGTTGTGCCACATTTCCTGTTTCTAGCTCATTCCAGCTCACAGGAAATTTTATTTTTTATCAGTTTTTTTTCTTCATTTAAATTAAACAAACTTATGATAAGTTTCCATAGATATTGAATATTAATTCACGTTTACGTCTTCTCCTTCTCACCTTGTCTTTGGCTGATGCCAGCGCCGCTGCCACATCCTCCTTCTTCCTTCTTTCAGCCTCTCTCTCTTTCTCCTCCTCCTCCCTCCTCCTCATCCTCTCATCCTCCTCCCGTTTCTTCTTCTCCTCTTCCTCACACTTCTTCTTCTTCTTCTCCTCTTCCTCCCGTCGCTTCTGCTCCTCCAGGATTTTGTCCTCCACCCTCTTCGTCCTCCGCAGCCTGATTGCTCTCCTTTTCATGTTTATCTGCAACACAGAGATGGTGAGTGAAGCTCATCACTTCCTGTCCCTTGTCTCCAGTGGTTCTGGTTGGTCAGAGCCTCACTCACCAGGGTGGTGGTGAACTCCACCTGCTTGTGGATGTCGCTGCTGTTGAACTCGCTGTCGCTGAAGTTCTCACAGACGTCGAAGGGAAGCTCTTCATGGTCGTCAGTGTTCACGATTCCTTCTTCAGAGCCAAGATAAGTGATGATGCCCTAAAATCACCATCGATTATTAGAACAGATGATAATTAGTTCTCTCTCTCCACCTCAGACGTCTCTGGTGACGCTGGGGTGTGTTTATGTGTCTGTATCTGTAGTTGCTTCAGACCTGCACTCTGGAGATCCTGCACAGTTTCTCCAGAGTGTTCAATTCTCCAGAGAACCTCTAGAGGTCATGTGTGCAAACAGCTTGTGAGTGTGTATTGTTCCGTGTGTGTATGTGCGTTACCAGCTGTCTTGTCTCTTTTGTGTAGCTGAAGGTGAAAGGGATTTTGGGTTTGATGTTTGCCGCTCTCTTCTTTCTTGTTGCCATGTCGACCAGCAGGTTGATCAGCACGTGGTCATTCTTCAGGAGCGTCACGCCACAGTCCCGGTGGCTGAAGGTCACGTTGGTCCTAACGGGGCCGATGTTGGCGTGGATCTGTCCCGGGTAACCTGGCAAGACGGGCTAAGAAGAGAGCAGGAGCCATCAGGATGTTAAATAGAAGCACCGCAGTAAAAATGATGACTCGTCAGGGTCGTCACTCACCGTGGGCTCGATGATTGGCTGACTGACGATGCCCTCATACAGCTCCGTGTCCAGCCACATGTGAGGCCCCAGCTCGAGATTGGCTCTTCCTCTGGAAGTCTTCAAAAACTCTCTGTTGCTCTCATTGTTGCCATTTTCAACCTCAGAGTTCTCCTTGGCTGTGGAGAGCATCAGGAGGAGCGGCTCCTTCACACGGCGGATCCTCACTGCGTGCTTTCCTGTAATGAGCTGATCAAGCACTGAGGACTCATTATTTAAAATCAAACGAAAAAATCCTAACATAGGGTAAGGGCTAACCCTATGATGCAGACAGAGACAGGAAGTGACGTATTGACTCTGCTGCAGAGGTCATGTGATCATGTTTACATCACCTGACACCGTCGTCACATTTCTATCGAAGTAAACTTATATCGCGATAACTATCGCTATCGTAACCCTCACCACAAGCAATGTAATCAGAGTACTATTTTTTGATGGTGTGGACAGGTACAGAGGGGACACTCCTCACCGTGACGACGCTGAACTCCACCTCCTCGTTGATGTCCTCGGTGGTGAACTCCACGTCACTGAAGTTTTCCTTGATGACAAAGGGAAGCTCGTCGTGTTCCTCAGACTTGATGGTGCCTTTGTTATCTTTCAAGCTGATGATGACACCCTGAAACACATGGAATTAAAATAAACAACAGACGAGTGTGTGTGTTGGTAAGTTACAGTTCTGGATCATTCGCGGTCGATGACGGCTCTGACCTTCTCCCTGGTCTCGTTGGTGTGGCTAAAGGTGGCAGGTATTTTGGGTTTGATGTTGGTTGCTCGCCGCTTCTCCGTCACAATGTCCATCAGCAGGTTGATGAGCACCTGGTCATTCTTCAACAGCGTCACCGCGCTATCCTTCCTGTCAAAAGTCAGGTTGGTCCTCAGAGGTCCGATGTTCACGTGAACCTGACCTGGGTACTGACGCTCGCCGGGCTACAAACACACAAACATCAGCATCAGTGACAGGGAATGAAAGAAGACGAAGACAAGGACAAGGACAAAAATAAACTACCTGAGGCTCCACGATTGGCTGAGTGACGACGGCCTCGTAGATCTCTGAGTCCACGTTCTCCGTCCCACCTGGCGCCACTTTAACGTCAGTGGCAATCAGAATGTTCTGCACAATCAAACAACACAATGTTACAAATACAGTAACACAGCAGAGCATTATTGTAGACACAACTAGGGTTGCAAAGGGGCGGACAATTTCCTGAAACTTTTCATGGGAAGTTAAGCTCTGGACTTTGGGGAATTATGCTACAAAAAATGTAGAACGAATTGAGCGCTGAGCAATAAAAGCGTCATTCAACCTCTATTTGAAGATGTATGGATTGCATCACACGCTGCACGTTGAATTTCAAACCTGCACTGTGCATTTCTCCATCACATGCACAGATAATTCCCAGCATCCTGCACACTACTGCATTAGCCCAAGGACTAGTCAGGTAAGGTTGAGAAGTGTTCATCTGTTCATCTAGCCTATTGCTATTCATTATCCATCAATTGTAAAATATTCCGATTCCAATTGTTTAGCTAACTATTTATATCTCTGGCATTGCATTAGTGTTTTTTTAGAAGCTTTTTTCTCATCTTATTCTACAGAGCAATGCAACGTGCACTCTCTCATGTGTTGAGACATTTCACCTCAGCCAATGTAGAAGGAAAGTCTGTGTACATTTGCAAATACTGCACAAAGATCTATGTTAAGAACAAATATGCAGAAGCATATAGTCAAGTGCCAAAAGTTTACTCAGAGCGTATGACAAAACTAAATGTTTATATTTATCTGTTTATGACAAGGTAAATACAGTTAGTATAAATTACCCACAAAATTGCCAGTTTGTTCCTGTTAATTCCCATATATTCCCATGGAAAATTTCCAACTTTGAATATTCCCGGAATTTTGCAACCCTAGACACAACACAACAGTACAAACATACATCCAAGTAATACACCTATTTTAATTCAGAACCTTTATTTCAGGAACCTGTATGAAAACAGCTAACATGTGCGACATTCTGCTCCTGAGTTATAGACACACACACACACACACACACACACACACACACACACACACACGCACACGCACGCACACGCACGCGCACACGCGCACACACGCGCTCACCTTCTCCTTACAGCCGGTGAAGTGAACTCTGACCCCGGGCGTCATGGCTTTGGGGTTTCCAAAGAAAGCTTCGAAGCTGAAGGTGAACTTCTCAAGATCTTCTCTTTCGATGTAACCGAATGTCGGCTGAAGAACCAAGATTAACAGATCAAATGATGAGGTCATCGATCACTCAGAAGAGAAAAGTCTTCTGATAATAAGAAATCAGTAACAGCAAATAAGGTTCAAGTGACATCGTGTGAGATTCCGGTTCACACTTTCCAAAACCAGTTACATCCACACTATCACACCTGAAAACACACGTCACATGACCAATCACGTAAACTGGTCATGTGATGTAAACAGGAAGTAGATTGTCTCCTCTTACCCCGATGAACGAGATGATCCCTGTCGACCTGCCAGGAGGAGGCCTGAGGACACACACACACACACACACACTTAAGATTAACATGCTAATGAACTCGTGGCATGTTCTTCAACATGACTTCTCTCACAAACACGTACTTATCAAACGTGCGTTTTCCCAGCAGGCCGAGTGCCCGACCAGCCTTACTGGGTTCAGGTTTGGGTTCAGGTTTCGGGGCGGGGGCAGTGGCTGCAGTTGTTTCTGTGTCAGCGGGTTCCTCTGTGGATTTTTTTGTGTCACCTTGAGTCGACTCAGTGGGCGGAACTGAAATCAGCGCTTTAATCTGACAAAAAAATAATAAAAACAAAGAAGTAAAAATGAATAAAGATTTATACTGAAAGTTTGAAGCCTGGTCCTGGTCTGTACTGACCCACTCAGGCTGGTCGGGCGGAGGGTTGGGCATCGGCTCCTCCATGATTGTCTGAAGATGCAGAGAGAAAAGAAGAATTACTGAACGAACCATGACCAGATATTTCTCTTAGTTTAGTCCACATATCAAACATTTTAAAACAACTCACCTCTCCTGCCCAGCCGGGAGGAGGGAAGGCCGGGAACCCGTATGGAGGGACGCATCCAGGAGGAGCCCCCGGAGGAACGGCCACTGGTGCGAAGGCTGCAGGGTCCGGAGGAGGCATCGACACGGGGGGTGGGGGAGGCATGCCCAGAGGAGGTACAGGTCCGGGAGGACCAGCCTCAGGTCCCCACGGCTCAGGAGGACCTTCAGGACCCCAGCCCGGGTGTCCCCAGCCAGGCGCAGAGGGAGGCCGATCAGGTCCCCAGTCTTCGGGGTGTAGATGTCTCCAGTCTTCGGGGTGTAAGCGTCTCCAGTCTTCGGGGTGTAAACGTCTCCAGTCTTCGGGGTGTAAACGTCTCCAGTCTTCGGGGTGTAGATGTCTCCAGTCTTCTGGAGGAGGCAACCAGTCGTCGGGATGAGGCCCCCATCCCTGTGGCGGTCCTCTTGGTCCCCAGTCGGGATGGGGAGGTCCTCTCAGATCCCAGTCAGGTGGCGGAGGAGCCCATACTCCCGGAGGGTGAGGCCCCCACTCATCTGGCGGCCGAGGCCATCCTTCAGGCTGTGGTGGGCCCCAGCCTCCCAGTCGAGGAGGCCCCCAGCCCTCAGGGGGAGGAGGGCCCCAGCCAGGTGGACCCATGTCGAAGGGAGGCCCGTCTTCGCCTGGGGGTCCCATCGGGGGTCTATCCCGTCCCATCCCCACAGAACCGCTCCGTGAGCTAACAGCGGCTAATGCGACCAACGATCCCGGTTCAGAGTCAAACTCATCGGTTAACTCGACTCCGATGTTTCCTTCAGTGTTTAGACTTTACACAAAATTCGTCCACTCAAATAAACGTCGACATTTAAAACAGAAAAATGTACGATCCCCCCAAACTCCGACAAACACAAACACGCCACTCGAAGGCTGCTCTACTTCCGGTTTCCGGTTTCAAACTAGGTTTGGGGTATCTGTCGCCTCCACCAGGCAGGAGGACGAAACTACAGCGTCCTGCTGCTGACGGCAGTACAGGACCAGATGATCTTGAGGCCACGTGGTATAAAATAAACACAGTAAAACACCAGTTAAACGTCAGAGATCAAAGTGTCCATCAGAAGTACCAGTCTCAGAACCAGGATCATTAAAGACCAGCATCACCCAAACCATGAACTGTTCTCCTGCTGCCGTCTGGCTGACGGTACCACAGCACCGGGCCGGCAGCACCGGGCTCAGAGACAGTTTCATCCCCCAGGACATAAGACTTTTAAACTCCTCCCAACTTTAATAACTCCACTTAACAAGCACCGTGGCATATTTGCACTATTGCACATAATTGCACTATTGTTTTTTCTTCAGCTATATATATATATATATAGACATGTTTTATTTTCTATTTTATATATATTTTTTAGGTTGTAATTACCTGAGCATTACTAGAAGAGAGCTTGTGACTCAAGCATTTCATTGCCAGCGACTGCTTCATGTTATTGTTGTGCATTTGATCATAAACTCTTGAATCTTGAATCAGTGGTTGTGAACCAGTTTCACAAATTTGGTGAAAATCAAAGTAACAACAGGTGAAATGGAGGCAAGAGCAGGACGAGGGAATGTTCTTAATGTGTTGTCCACAGACAGCTGCTCCTCCTCCCTGACTCCTTCTAGTTCCAGCATGAGGAGCTACCTGCTGCTCCATCAGGCTGCACAGGTAGGGAGATACACAAATCAACAGCCCACATGCCTATTCCTGCATTTTGTGTCTGAGAGACAAACGTAGCTTTAGTGAGTCGAATCAAACAGTTTGTAATTTTTATAAAGGTCAAAGGTCACAAACAACAACCTGGGGAGCGAGAAAAAAAACAAACAAGCAAAGAAAGAACCCCCCAAAAAAAGATCATTCTATCAGGGGAGAGTGCTCACACACACACACACACAAAGTTGGGAAATTTAATGAATAGTTTAGTAAATGTGTTTTTCGCCTCAAAGGTTCACAAACGGAATTCGGTTCTTTGTTCCTGTTCACGTTCTCTTCACCCGTGTTTCAGTTCCGTGGCTGAAACCTTTGGAAGCTGCATTTGACGACAGATTTAGACTGTCAGAAGAAAACTGCACATTTAGTGAGTGATGGTTTCACAAGGATAGTTTCATGTTGAACTGTCAGTCACTCAGTTGAAGGAATCACACTTCTAATTAATTGTTTGTCAATCAATCAATCAAATTTTATTTGTAGAGTCTCATATTCACAGGTCGCAGTTTGTCTCCTGGTCTTTAACGAGGTGAGACGTCCTCTGTTCTTCAACAAGAGTCAAACTACTGAAACCTTTAACAGGTGAAGAAGGTAGAAACCTCAGAGACACATGTGAGGACCCGTCTCCCAGGACGGACACCAGTCCAACAGATGTCCTGTGTCACAGAGGACATCAGAAAGATCAGTGTTTACAGCTTTGATTAGAATAAACACTTTGTAGCAGAGCTGAAGGTCAATGACCTGATGAACAGCAGCAAAGTGTTGTTTAAAGATTATATGGGTTTTAAATAAAGATGCTCTTTCCTTTTAAAAATTGACAGTGTCACAGGAGGACATTATTAAATCATTGAAGAAAAACACAACTCATGCATCAGAACTTTAATTTGATATAACTGAATTATTACAGATAGTGTCGGCGTTAATCGAGCATTTCATTAATGACTATTTTATTTACAGGATGAGGTCAAACTGATTTACTCCCGCGACACAATCCTCACAAGGCTTCTTTAATTATCTCAGAACAAAAAAAGTGAGAATTTACTTTTTATTCATCTTCTCTTGCAAGATCAAGATGCATTAATAAAATATGGAGAGGGGAGGGATTCAAACAAAAACACAGATGCATATCCCAGCCCCTCTTTGAAATCTGTAATGTGACTGAAAGGAGTTTCCTGCTGAAACAAGTCAATTAGCTGTTCATAGTTTTCTTCAGTCGACTGTTCGCCACAGCTTGATTTTCCTTTTCAAAACGAGCTCGACTTCAGAATTAGATTCTTTCTGAAACTGATCCAAACAATCAAAAATCGATGAACTCAAAGCGATAAACCTTGGATTTTGGAAAAGTAAAACTGTGTTGTACTGTACAGTCATGTGCTGGGTCTATTTCTTCTTTTTCTTGCTCTTCTTCCCTCCCTCTCCCTGCTGAGAGCTGCTCTCTCCTCCCCCACTCTTCTGGGTCCGAGTCTTTAATTTAGGGATCATCTCCGCAACGTAAAACATCACATCTTTACCTGAGGAAATAAAACACATCACATCTTTACCTGAGGAAATAAAACACATCACAATCTTTACCTGAGGAAATAAGAAAACATCGCAGCACATTTCAACAATACATTTTCTTTTTTCCCAGCTTATTTCCTAAAATCTGTCAAATTCCTCCTCCCAAATTAAACCGTAAGGATCCTTCAGACTCAACAGAAACATGTTGGAACATTCAGGCCAGGGACGGGGCCTGTAGAGCAGCAGGGGCGGGGCCTGTAGAGCAGCAGGGGCGGAGCCTGTAGAGCAGCAGGAGGCGGGACATGACATATAAACTCTGCTGTGGACAGATCAGTGTTGTTGTTTACATCTCATCCACACCGGCGTCGGCCCTCATCACCAGAAGATCTGGAACCTCCTCGTGTTTCCAAGTGGACGTCTTCGTCTTCTACGTGTCCGGCTCCTCTTCTTCATCCTGAGATGTTTGTGTTCTTCCAGTTTCACGTCACGTGTTAGAAACCTCATCAACACGTCCACTCGCTCACTGGGAAGCTTCCACACATTGTCCTGCTGGTTCCTCACATGGACTCACTCTGACATGTTACAGCCCATCCGGAAAAAGTTTGGAACGAGTCCAGAGTTCAGTGCAGGTCTGAAAGCAGCTTCACTCACTCACACACACAGTGTAGGACTTACGGGAGCTGAATTTGTCCTGACAGAGACAACCATCTTCCTGCTTCAGCTGAACTCTGACACGACCTCTGAACTGGACGTCCCGGTTCCACTCCCTGGGATGCATTTTGTTCTGTAAAACACACACATAGTACGATAGTATAATGATCGTACATCATACATGAACTTGTTCCGTGACGTCGTGTGTGTGTGAGATTTACCTCCATGTAGACGTTCATGCCAGCAGCCGTCAGGACGTCTCGGATCTCAGTGCAGGACGGATTCTCCACAGCCTGCAACAAACGACAGGAGCGGCTCTTCATTCACTGAATGATCACCACCTTCACTCAGCTGAGTGACACCAGGCACCACACATCGGTCTCAGGTGGGCAGGCCTCACTGAACATGTCACTAGGGGCGTCTCTGCTGTGTGAAAGGTAAAAATGTGTAAAATGTAAGTCACCTTCTCTGTCGGGATCCTGCGTCCCTCAGCCAGCGTCTTCTTATTGTTGATGTAAACTGGGTAGAGACAGACGAACCTGAAACACGACACAGACGACACTGGTTCAGGAAGTCCAACACCACTAAAATTATGACAAGACGCTACATCTTCAGTTTACTGTATTGATTTAACTGTGACCATGGAGAGAGTGCATGTGAAGGTTAAGAGCTGTTTTCAGACATGCACTAAGGAGGATGTCGGCAGAGTTTGGACTTTTTTCAGTTTGTTTTTCACACATGAACAAAACAGCAGGTGATTCTCTGCTCAGACGTGTTCACAGCAGCATAGAAATCTGCAGGAGACTCAGGTGAGGGGGGGGGGGCGGCAGGATGAAACATTAGTTCTGATGCAGAGATCGCAAGTTTTTGATGAAAGCACAATGACACAGATGTGAGCTCTTATCACCAAAAGTTATCTTGACGTCTTGTACTTGTGTGGCTCCGCTTTTTCATCCCGAGATATTTGTATTATTTTTTAATTTCTGTCTCTGTCGCGTGTTAACGACGTCTCCGCAGCGGAGGAGCTCCTGTCTTTTCTGACTTGGACTCTTCCAGGACTTTCTGCTGACTTGTACTCTGGGCTGTCATAAGAAGCTGGAGAAGTCCGGACTCTCAGTCGGACCTTTTCCTTCTCAGTCTGAAAACAGCTTTCATGACACGTTCAGGTGCTGATGAGCTGAGGTTAAACTGAACCAGCAGAAAACACTGAGTTGATTGAACATCACATGATGTGAACAAAGCTTGTTTCAGCACAAAGTGACACAAACAGGTTTTTGACATGAAACACAACTGGAGTACTTGAACACGTCATGCTAAAGGACCAGACTTCGTACAAAAACTACCGCGTTTTAACATCTGCTAATGTTTCTGCTGAACACGTCGCAAATCTTGACTTAAAAACAAACAGTTGACGATTTATCACGAGACGGAAAAAGGACTTAATGACCCATAGTAAGTTAGTTAGTAGCTCTCACTACCCAGCATGCACTGCCGTTAACATCCGCGTCAGTCTTCAAAACCAAACCGGTGTTTTCTTTTTAGATTTAAACATATAAAGTACAAATATAACTTAGCCGAGTTGAAGCAGATGACACGAAATAACAAACTGTACCACGCTTATAATTAAAAAACACGTAATATCAACAGAAAAACAAGTTGACCTTAAATTCACAAATGTCCTATAGGAGTCTCGCACTGTTAGCTTAGCCTCACTCGGCTAAACGGCTAGCTCTGTACTGGAACTCACCTCAACTTGTCGGCGGGATTCTGTGTTAAATGAGCCATTTAGAACTTTGAATATACACTGAGATAAATAAACATGTGTATCTACGGTCTTTGACTCAGTGAGTCTCTGCTGCTCAGTGAACAAAAGGCCCTACGACGTGACGCTGCTTCTTCTTCGGTTTGTAGCAGATTAGACGCTTCAGTGACGTGTTGCTGCCCCCTTCTGTTTGTTATTAAAATAACCCTTTAACAGTCATAATACAGAGCTCAGTAAAGTGAGGGAACTTTAATGTTCACAGTGTAAAGTTCAACTTCAGACATCAATGTGTCCATCAGAAGAACCAGTGGTTGTGAACCAGTTCATCTGATTTGATGCAAATCAAAGTAACTGGTGAAATGGAGGCAGAAGCAAGAGAATCATTAAGACCTGATGTGTGACAGAAGTTCTCCCTTCATGCTTCTGAGCTGTGTTATTGTTCTGTATTAAATCCAGTAGTAAGTACTGAGTCAATTATTATCAATCAAATTTTATTTGTAGAGTCTCATATTCACAGGTCCCAGTTTGTCTCCTCGTCTTCAACAAGGTGAGACGTCCTCTGTTCTTCACCCTCAAGAGTCAAACTACTGAAACTTCAACAGGTGAAGAAGGTAGAAACCTGGGAGACACGTGTGAGGACCCGTCTCCCAGGACGGACACTAGTCAACAGATGTCCTGTGTCACAGAGGACATCAGAAAGATCAGAGTCTTTACAGCTTTGATTAGAATAAACACTTTGAAGAATAACTGAAGGTCAATGACCTGATGGATTATTGTCAGTTATGGTCCAGTATCTGAGGAGAAATATTAAATATCAAGCAGTCTAGTTGTGATCATAGTCCACGATCAGGATCAACCATGATCAGGATCCACCATCAAGATCGGATGCCACTATCATCCACAGTCATTGTCCACTGATACCATCAGGATCCACGATGTGGATCTGTGGACTACGAGGCAAAGTGACTCTGGGGAGAAGTGAAGTCAGTAACATGTATTGTTAAGATATTAATATCTTTGATGAGATAAGGATGGAGAAGAGGAAGGAGAAGCTGGAAAGAGACGCTCCGTGTGTCATGTGACCCCGACCTATCTAGATCAGGTCTAAGACAAACCTGGACCTGCTCTAACTATAAGCTTTATCATAAAGGAAGGTTTTACTCTTAAACGTACAGATGGAGTCTGCCTCCCGAACTGAAAGTGGGAGATGATTCCACAGGAGAGGAGCTTGATGCTGAAGCTCTGGCTCCTCCTCCTCTGCTTTAGAGACTTTAGGGACAACAGCCTGGATTCTGGGAGCTCAGGGTTCTAGTGGTGATAAGGTACGATGAGCTCTTTGAGGTATAATGGTGCAGTATTATTAATGTAGGTGAGGAGGATTTTAAATTTTATTCTAGATGTAACAGGAAGTCAGTGTAGTGAAGCTAACACAGGAGACATGTGGTCTCTGTCCCTGGTTCTTATCAGGACACGTGCTGCAGCATTGAGGACAAACTGTAGTCTTTAACGACGTCCTGCTGGAGCCTGATAATAATGAATTACAATAATCACGTCTGGATGGAACAAAGACCAGGACTCGTTCTTCTACGTCTTTTTAAGAAAGGACATGTTTGATGTTTGAGTCGTTACGCAAGTGGAAGAAGGCGGTCCTAGAAATGTGTTTTAAATGGGAATCAAAGGACAAATCAGGATCAAAGATGACTCCCAGATTCCTGTGGTTTCATTGGAAGCAGAGACCATATCGTCTAGTACAGCTTCATTATTAGATAATGTATCTCTGAGGTGTTTAGGGCCAAGTAATAAACTTTGCTTTGTTTGAATTACATGAGATCCTAGAGTGCAGAAACTTAAACAAAGTTGCTCTGGTTCCTGCTGAATTTAGAAGAATTCAGTCAGGAGAGCTTTAAGTGTTAATGATACATGGATAAATAAAACAAAAGTTAAATGATAATAAATGGCTGGGTCTTTAATGAAAGTGGTAGAGTTAAAGGAGAACTCGGAGTCGAGCTGCAGCGCAGCAGAAAAAGCTTTTATTTATTTTTGCAAGAAACACAACTTGTTCAGACTTCGACCATATGAATATAACATCTGTCTAAATTACAGAGTAACATCAGATGTCGCTCGACAACAAACCAGAAACATCCCGACAGTCTTTGTTTAACAAATGACAGTGAATAATCAATAGATCAGTTATTGCAGATTCTTCATACACGTAGAAAACTGTTAATGTTGCTTTAATTATTTCCTCTCAAACGAAGACAACCTCCATCGTAAAAACAAACCAAAGAACGAGTGATGACCAAAGACAAGGTAGCAACAGGTACGAAAAGATAAACGAGAGGATTATGGATTAATAAATCTTCCTTTTTTAAAACATCTCCTTCTGATCGAAAAAGCTGAAAAGGTTCAGAACCAAGAACGAGCCGACGAGGAAAAACTGTTCTGCTGCGATTTTAGTAAGGATCATAAAATTTAAATCAAACTCAGACTGAACTGGTTCAAATTGGTTCTCAAAAAATGTCAAATCTTGACCTTGATGTAAAAATGAACATTGAACTTATTTAATAAAAAAAAAAATGTACAGGTGAAAGTCAGAACATTTAGTTTTTCTCAGTCTTGTGACCCTCGTCGTCTCGTGCTCTGACATCACAGGTGAAAAACAGCGAGTGGCGAAGCAGTGCAGCTGTGTTCGGGGGGGGGGGGGGGGGGGGGGGGTCCGTCTTCCATCGTTTACAGGATACTGGATAGTGGTGAAGAGGGGGCGGGGCCTGACCCGTCCTATACCATTCTTCCTTAAACACTTTTTACTTCCCTTTGCGTCAGTCGAAGGGGCTAAAGTCCCGTTCCAGATTCTCAGACTCGTCGTCGTCAGAGAAGAAGTCGTCCTCGTCTATGTCGTCCTCGTCGTAGTCCTCGTGCCACTCGGGGACGAATTCTTCATCGTACTCGTCATCCTCATCCTCGCCAGCCTCCTCTCCTGTGTTGTTGTTGTTATCCGAGTCTACAGCTTCTGACTTAGAGCTGAGGAGTCATCACAAGATTTCCTTTTTATAAAGAACTTTTACAAGTGCACATAGACATGCATGTTCAACTTCTGAAAAAAACGAGCTGGACGACTGAGAATCCTCAGATACTCACACTTTGTTGGCGTCAGCTTGGTTGGACAGGTTGGACGCCTGAGTCGAGTCTAGTTCCTGACTGCTCTTCGTCTGATAACCCACCCGGAAGTCCTGCAACCACAGAAATAGGAAACATTCAGGACAGCTTCAGGAAATGTTCCGATCGTTTTAAAATGTGCTAAAACTACTTTTGAGGCTAGAAAAGATCAGACTGGCTCAGCGACGTCCTAATGATAACTTCAGCAGGATATGGCAAACTTCTATTACATACCTGCTTCAACAAGTGTGAAGTTGGGTCCTATATGTCATGTACAGTATATATTGTCATTTATGATTACTGAAAACCACATGAATGTTCTCTCACACACACCTTATGTTTTGTCTTTTTTTTTAGTTTTATTGATGACAATGATGTCTGTGTATATATATATACAGACATCAACAATATAATAATATAATATATAATAACAATAGACAACAACAGACATATATAACCCTTTTTTTTTTTTTCTTTTAAAAAAATTATTTAATTTTTTCTGTTTGTCCCCTGGGGTGGGGGGGAGGAAAATTTGTTCATATACGTCTGTATTTATGAGGTTTATCATTTTCAATTGTGAAAACCAATAAATAAAGTGGGAAAAAAAAGAAAAAAGTGCTAAAACTACATTTTTATTGACTGAAGTTTTCTGAACTTGTTCAAGTCTGTATTTAAACTGGTTACCTCAGATATGATTCTGGCTTTAAGTTTATTTAAGAAAGAACCAGGTTAAATCCAATATGCTTTCAAATGGTTTCACACCAGTTTTCAGTCAGACCGGTGTGTACACTGTAGTCTGGTTGTACACTGGTTGTAAACTGGTTTTGAACTGGTTGTGAACTGGTTGTAAACTGGTTTTGAACTGGCTCCAGCCGGTCACCTGGGTGGAGTGCTGCAGGATGGCGAGCAGACGCTCCTGGATGCGTCGGATCAGTTCCAGTCCGGTGTTCAGGTGATCTGGTTTCAGCAGCCGCACACACGAGGCCAGGTCCGTGCACTGCAGCAGCGTCTCCTCTGAGAAAACACGGCAGGTTCAGAAACTTTATAATGATGATGATGATGATGATGATAAGGACGAGGATGATGATGAAGGACAGTCTCACCCAGCAGGATCTGCAGAGCATTGGTGTGAAGATCCAGAGCCTCCGTCTGTTGCTCCATCACGTCCATCTTCTCCGTCTCCTGGTTGTAGTAGCTGTAGACGCAGGAGTAAGCGAGTACCTGCAGACGACGGAGCAGGGCACAGTTAACATCAACAGAACCAGCACCTCCGATGATTACAGCCACGACGATGGTTCTACCTTCCGAGCCTGAGCGAGGACTTTACAGGCGTCGATGACGAAGGTCAACGACTTAATCTGCAGAGCTTCATTAATTGATGAGACTTTGTTCTCCAAGTTGATGGCAAAGTCCTGAAACAACAAATCAAACGTCAATGCCGATGTTTCACTGATGCAACGTCTACGAATAAAAACCACAGACAACTTCCTGTTCGACATTTGAAAACACAAACACAATTGATTAAAAAACATCCTGTTATGCCCCTGAACCTTGTGCTGCTAATCTGTGGCAGGTTGAAGATGAAGAGCTGGTCCACGAGATCTGACTTCAGCTCCTCAGGAGCACAGCTTCCACAATTTTCTTTTCATTATTATTGTTTAGTTCATGAACTGGTTTATTCGACTTTTTTCTCCCTTGCGTTGCTTCCCTTCGAGCCAGGGTTGAAAGTCAGAATTCTGAATCCTCTTCCTGTTTCACAACAAACCCTCCCCCCTGTTGGTTGTACCTTGGCCTGATGGTGGAAGGTGCATCTCTCGTTATAATCCTGGAACTTCTTCTCCTGACGCGCTGCTTTACTCACCTGCATTAAAAACACCATCATGATAAATCAGTTTAAACTAGAAGTGTCCATCATATCCTGGTCAGGGCAGCACTGAGGTCACATGTTCAGGTCACATGTTCATCTCACCATGGCAGAGCAGTTGTAGTAATCTTTGTGCGTTGGTTTCCATGGTTTCAGACATCGCCAGCAGAACCCGTGGTTACATTTGGCGCAAGTCATACTGAGGAGGGAAGAAGAAAAGCTTAGTCCTCCTGTGTGTGTGTGTACAGTGTGTGTACAGTGTGTGTACAGTGTGTGTGTACAGTGTGTGTACAGTGTGTGTGTACAGTGTGTGTACGTACTGCAGACAGCCCTCGTTCTTCTCTATCGGAGCCTGGCAGCTCGGGCAGCGTTTGGAGATGAGTTTAGCGAGATGTTTGCTCTGAGCCTCTGAACTCATCCCTTCATAAAATCCTCCATCGTCCATCCACTGAGACATGTGACTGCAGCTGGATGGATAATGAGCCTAAAGATCATAGAGATCATAGAGGTCAGAGGTCATCAAGTCAGCCTACTGGTCTGCACATTCAACAAAGACTTATGTGTGCGTGTGTCGGTCTGACGTGTAGTTGGCTGTGACCTCTGACCTCGGGGAAGTTGCAGCTGAAGCAGGACGACCAGCGGCACTTGGAGCAGGTTCCCATGCTGCCCATGTTCTCCGTACATAGAATCTGATCACAGCCCAGAGGGTTGGTGCACCACGTCAGGTTGGAACAACACTCTACGTACACCCGCAACATGGCCTTCTCATACTGAGAGGAGGAGACGAGAGGAGGAGACGAGAAGAGGAGGAGGAGACGAGAAGAGGAGGAGGAGAGTTGGATCAGGTTCTCATTTACATCAACCTATTGTTTGGATTTCCATTGGACTTTTATTGTGAAATCTTCTGCATACTAATTAATTTGAAACATTTCGCAGACAGGAAGTGACAAGCTATTTATTTATTGACTCTCCATCTGAAGCTGGATCGCCCCCTGCTGTCTGTCTGCAGGACAGGTCATAACCCTGTCTCCTCCATTGCTGTGTCTCAATTCAGCGGCTGCATCCTTCAGAGGAACTGGTCAATGCAGCCGACTTTGGTTGCATTTAAAATAAAAAAATGTCACCTCGCGATTTGCTGCCATTACTTCTTTAAATAACAGTTAGTCTCTCCAGCGCAGTGAATGATGGGACGTGTTGGGAAGGATTCACCTGATGGAGCCTCAGTTGCTCCAATGCTTCCTGGTTGGAAGGAAACAGTCTTCGAAATGTCTAGTTGCGCCGCAGCGACAGAATCGCTGTTCAAAGGAGGCGACGCTGAACCGAGACACAGCGTCCGAGACACCGTGTCCGTCCAACTGAGGAGACAGTGTCAAGCTATACGTTACCTTGGCGACGGTGTCCTTGTCAGTGAGGATGCTGAGAAAGAAGTGAGACGTGGGCTGAGCCTGGCAGTCTGTGATTGGACAGTTACAGTTCATCACTAGGTTCTGTTCGATCCTCGCCGTCAGGTACTCCTGCCAGCACGACTAGAAAACACACACACACAGATTATACACACACAAACACACACATATTCCGAACTGAGATTTTTCAGACCCATTTTTCAAACCGAGGGCTATGAGAATTTCCCAGAATGCCATGGAAATCACCGGCAAGTATTTTCTCCATTAATAAGGAACAAAAAATTACTACAATAATTGTAAAATCTTAGATGAATATTGTTTAAATGACTTGTTATTGTTTTCACACCATAAAAAACAGTCCATTAAAAGTAGGTCAGAAAGTGATGACCAGCCAAAATGTCCTCCCTATACAGAGTGCAGGATCCAAATGGTCCTCACAGAGGTACCTGTGCAGATCACACAAGCACACACACCTTGCAGCAGTAGTGCATGCAGCTCAGCGAGGGGACCAGCTCCGTGGCGGGGTTGCAGGGGCCCAGGCAGACGGGGCAGGTGGAGGCGGGGCTCGGTGGCGGCTGAGGGTTTCGGCACTTGATGCCGGCGGCCATGATGAGGGAGTCCGGGTCGTCGGTGTAGCGCTGCACCAGCAGGTCCACGTTCCACTTACAGTGAACCAGCAGATGCTCAGCCCGGTCCAGGTCAAGACTCAGAGTCCCAGAAACCTGAAGAGACCGAGATCAGATCAACTGAGAGAACACACTGTCCAGAGAAACAGCTGAGTCACATGAAATCAAACTCACCTGCTGGACCGTCCTCTGCATCAGCTGACAAACTTCCTCCTGTGTCATTGTCCGACCCATCGAGAAGAGAACCGCATCCAGAATGCCCTCCTCAAACGGCTGCAGACCTGAAGCCAGGCTACACACACGCACACACACACAATCAATCAATGATAAAAAATAAAGACCTGATGATGTTTGTTCCTTTAAGAACAGATGAAGTGAGGATGGTTGTGAAGATGATGAAGTCACTGAGACACTAAACTAACTTAAATAACCCGACAGCAAATTGATTTAGTGTATAAGGTCAGATGTCACACCGAATATCAGCTTGGTTTTCGGTGGTGGCGTGGTCCTTCTTTAATTCTGTGCGGCTCAAGCAGAACTGGGCCTGACCCTTCTTCGGAGTGGACGGGTCCTCGGGGAGGAACTCCACGATGTGCGGGTTTTCGTCATTGCGGCGGATGCAGCCTTTACCGATGACGTGCATGATGCAGGAGAGCACGTCGCTGGTGCTACAGCTGAAACGACCTGCACCCGGAGAACGAGACGCATCCTGTTTCTGACACGACTCTAGAACCTGGAGGACGGACAAGAACACAGATGTTAGAAGATCTGACCTGAGCAGGGCGCTGCAGGACAAGTTGATGGAACACAAATAGATAGATGGATACTTTTTTAATCCCGAGGGAAATTCAGAAAAAAATGTTTTGGTTTCAACATAAAAATGAAGTTTATGTAATTCTGGAGCTACGTGTTCCATGATGCTCTAACATGAATTCAGTTTAAAGTGAGTCAGACCAACAAAATAAAAGCTCCTGTTCTTTCATGTCCATGTGACTGTGGTGTGACCTCTGACCTTAAAGACGAGGTTGTCGATGTGCATCTCCTTCTCCTGCTTCATGATGTGAACGATCAGGCAGTAGATATAGTTCCTCTTCCTCTCCAGCGACCTGGCTGCGTCCTCGTCCACGTTCAGGTACGTCTGTGCCGGCAGCAGCCGGAGCGACTCTGGGACGCCGTCCAGACTGCGAGCCGCCACCTGCTGGTTCAAACTCACCACACCTGAGGAGACAGAAGGTGAGTCAGAGAAGGGGGAGGGTGTGTAAGGGTGTGTGTGTAAGTATGTGTGTGTCTGACCTTGGCAGGGATCATCCAGCTGGCTGCAGATCAGTGGTCCTCTCTCACTGATGAGCGGCATCAGAGCATGCAGAAACATGGCGGCTGACAGACCGGTCGCCTGCAGCAGAGCGTCCACCTCAACCTCCTGAAACACAGTCAGTGACATCACAATGGTCAATGAAACTGACCAGAGGATCCACATCACACAGACACTGTGTGTGTGTGTGTGTGTGTGTGTGTCACCTCCTGCTCGTTGAGCTGCAGCAGGATGAACAGCTGCAGCGTGGACACGTGCAGCGTCCAGCAGCCGAACTGAAGCTCAGCGTGTCCGAGCCACGTCCACTGCAGCCGCCGAGGCTTTGAGTGACTCAGACCATACATGGACTGACCTGACACACAAACACAAACATCAGTGTTATGAGGTCATCACTACAGTAACGCACACCAGGAACCATAATAAGCTTGTCATGGAGTCCAACATGTTTTCTCTGAAGTCTGAACGCTTCCTGTGTTTGTTCCTTTTGGTTCAAACGTCCCCTGCGTGGGCTGCGTCTGTACTTGACTCTGATTGGCTTGTAGACGGCGTTGGGGGCAGATCAGTCTTTCTGGTGATCGGAGGAAATTAATGAAACTTCTTTTGGTTGCCAAGGTAACATCATGATGGTATCAGCACCCTCAGGTGCAGTACTCCACAGATGTACAGTACTTCCTGTGATTGGTCCAAAAGTCCAAACTATCCAACATAGTGTTTTCACTCTGGAACAGAACCAGGTTCAGTTTGATCCAGAACACCTCTTCTAATCTGAGGAACCTCTCACACCTGATGTTTAGGTTCAGACTGAATTGAAGAGTCTGAAGCTCTGAACCACACCAGGTGTGAACGAGTCCTGAGAGGATATATATAGATATGATGGAGGGATTGATGAAGTGTTTGGGTAAACTAAACATTTTGGGAATTTCAGGGATACACAGTGTTGCATGTAAATCAATACAGTTGAAGTCAATGGTGATCGATTCTTCAAACGTGTAAACACAGATCAACACAAAAGACCTCCCTACTGCTCCGGTGGTGTCATCCAAGTGTCTGTAAGCCCAGACAGTCCGAATGGACTCGGTTATCCTCCGGTGGGGCCGCGTTCTCGGACCGATCACAGCTGACATTTATGCTAAAGACAGAATCGAATGTTGGGGGTTATGGAAACTTGGATGAGACCACCGGAGCAGTATGGTGCCTTTTGTGGAGGTTTTCTGTTGTTTTTTACATTTGGAGAACGAGGCCCCAGTCACTTCAAGTCTACTGATTTGGCTGCAACACTGTTTACCCTGTCAATTTTCCTTTTGTGTGAACTATGCCTTTAACCCATGTTTATAAACATAAATCCCTTTTTACCTCTGCTTTGTGAGGTGACCTTTAGTGCTGTGACAGGGGCCTATAAATAAAATGTATTATTATCATTAAAGTATGGACAAAGAATTGGTGAACTGGAACTAACTGTGAGTGTAGAACTGGGTGAACTGGTGCAGATAGGAGCAAAGTTCCGGTGAAAAATGTTTTGCTGGTTCGTCCAGGAAGCAGAGCGAGGACACAGCCCAACAACGAGGAGACAGAACCAGAACCTGGGCATCGGCCTCATCCTCTGACTCCTCCCACTCTTGCGTCATCTACGGCAACAAGAAAAGGACCGAGTTAAAAAACTGACTTCAAATCAAATCTCCAGTATGATGTCAACTGTTCACCTCAAACCCAGTTTACAATCTCAGTTTAAAAAAATATTAACTCAACAGTTGGTGCATTAAATAAACTAAAACGTAAATGACATTAAAAGAACCAGGAGGAGGAGGCGTGTCTTCCTGCTCACCTGGTCGTGCTCCTGCAGGTGGCAGTCGAGCTGCTGCAGCCTGTACAGGTGGAACTCCTGCTGCAGCTCAGAAGACTCGCTCAGGTTCTTCAACATCTGCTGAGGGAAGCGATTTGGGAAGCAGCTGCCGATTTGATTGATGACAGCGTTCTCTAACCAAACATTGCCCTGAGCCAGCAGTCGGTCGCCCAGGTAGTACCTGAGGAGAGAACAAGGGCTTTATGTCATCAGTTTTCATACCGACATGTTGCTGTGTTTGACTTGCGTTTGACTGCTTGTGGTCCATTGTCTCGTGATGCTCGAACCTGTAGAAGTGTTCGAAGGTGTTGGCGAGCTCCAGGCCCGACAGGAAGAGCATCGGCTCCAGAAACTGCTGCAGCCGCTCCAGAGTTGCCACGGTTCCGGACGCCGCGCCGCCAACCTGAATCATCTGATCGATGTACTGAGCAAAACGCTCACTCACCTGCACACGAAGGAAGCTGCGTTATCACACTGGAGAGATCAAGTAAGCCCCAGTTTAAACTGGTCATAGGTAGAAGAGGAGGAAGTGTGAAAAAAAATCTAAATAATGATCCAGGACCAGTTAAACCGGAATAAAACAAAGCTGCATTTACATCTTGTGGTGTAGAGCAATGTAGATCAAATTACTTAAACCTGGTTTATAAATCTGTAAATTTGATCCTCAAGGGACACTGGTTGTTATGAGGCACGTTTGCTTCAAAACTATTTTATATCCAGAGGTTAAACGAGACTTACTCCTGTCAGGACGTACATGCACGGTTCAGATCATGAAGATAAACCCGACTTAATTCCGTCAGGACCTACATGCATGGCTCGGAGGATGGAGAGCTGTAGCAGCGCAGCAGAGAAGCCGTGTCGAAGGGCGAGGACAAACGCCGTCTGCTGCCCGAACAGCTCCTCCATGGCGTTCTTCAGCCGCAGGTAAAGAGTCCGGTAGCGCTCCACGAAGTCGGGATGCCTGCAGCTCAACTCCAGGAACTTCTTTACCTGGGGGTAGGGGTGGGGGATTCAACATCTGGACCGAATCACACGACGATCCACTGATGTTCAGATATAAACATGATGTTCTTACCTGGCGCTTTACCACCCCCTGCCAACAGAGGGCAATGCCTGCAATGCTGCTGCTGCTCTTCACTTTGGGCTTTGCTGAGGAAGATGAAGAGGAAGACGAGGCAGAGGTGGCATCCTTGTTTTTACCATCTTTACCATCTGGAAGAGAAGTTGAAAATTGTATAAATTGAAAGAAATTAGAAAACAAGGAAAATCAGATGAAAAAAAATGCCAGAAACATAAATAGGAAGAAGCTGTTGACATGCTCGGTCCTTCCTTTCTGTCTGAAGTAAACAAAAGATCAGAGCTGCAGCTGCAACAGGAGATGTGCCTACAAAATAAGAACAGTCCAAACTAAAGGAAAATGAGAACGTGTCCTGATGACATCAGCGTTGTTTGTTTGAAGCCGCTCAGACAAGGAGAAGAAAGTGTTGCCCTGTGCTAAACACTACAGGTATTACAAAATCAGATCATAAAAGCTGAAGTGTGAGTTTGAAGCTGAAGATAAAAAAATGCAGGGGGTGGAGCCGAAAAACATCAGTGAGAGTATTTTCAGCTTTTCTTCTATATTATGGCATAAATGAACAAATTATTACAGCAACACAAGTCTATTAAGCCGCTGTTGAAAATAGTCCCTAGGAAAGTTCCTGCTTTTGTTTGATTAATTTTTTATTTTTCTGTGTGTATCGTGTATTTTAGGATCAGAAAGCCAGTCAGCATGTTTTCAGTTAATCTCTGCTGCAGAGGGCGATGTGATGATCTCCTCTCGTCTGGACAAGTCAAATGTCACAGAGCAGATGATGCACATAATGCAGATGAGAGCCTATGAAGAGTTACTTACTCTTCTGCTCTTTGCTTCTGTTGAGACCTTCTGAAAAAAAAGAAAAAAAGAAAAAACTTTATACATGGAGTAAAAATCTTGTTTTAACCAGATATGTGATGAGAAATGACAAAACACATTAAAGTCAGTCTCAGAAGAGACGCTTACTTTCCTTTACAATTTATATTTAAATAGAAAGGCTGTTCCTTCCCAACGTGTTGCTAGGTCTCCTTGTGCTCAGTGACAATGTTTGATCACAGATGTTCTAATGAAGAAGACAGCACAACAAACAAAGTGGCGTTTCAGACTCACTCGATTTCACTGGTGGTTTCAGCTCCTCGCCGTCCATCTGACTCGTGTCCACGTGAACCAGCAGGTGTGTGAGACGTCTCACTCTGGAGTTAAAGATGGCCGCCCGACTTTTGCAGCGACGGGCTGACTCAGTGTTATCCAGGTACTCGCTGAGCAGCCAGGACAAAGGGCTAGACGCTGAGGATTCTGGGTAAAAAAAAGAAAAGAGCATATGCGAGGACCAGCTTCAGTGTTTAACCTTTTCTGTGACAACCAAACTGTGAAGACGGAACTTTATTGTAAAAAAGCAATTTTCA
Source organism: Pleuronectes platessa (assembly GCF_947347685.1). Classification (NCBI taxonomy): domain Eukaryota; kingdom Metazoa; phylum Chordata; class Actinopteri; order Pleuronectiformes; family Pleuronectidae; genus Pleuronectes; species Pleuronectes platessa. Next base: position 26,597,245 of record NC_070637.1, read on the forward strand.
AACGCAAACTTACAAAATAATTAACAAATAATACTTGCAACTGTGTATGTCGGTGTGCATCTGTGTACCTGACTGTGTGATGCTGTGGACGATTGGGGTGATCAGAGCTTCCCAGCAAGTTCGACCCAGAGCTTCAGCTGCTTCAGCGTCAGGAAGAAAACGATCAGCAAACATCTGCTCATGTCTTAGAGCGCTGTTCAGTCTGAGTCACACACAGAGAGAGAGAGAGAGAGAAAGACTAATTACACTCAAGGAAACATGATAAAATTACATACAGTTTATGTTCTCATAGAGAAACTATAAATGAAGTACATGTCCATGTACCAGCTGTTGGTCTGTGAAGGAGCAGAGATCCTCTCTGTTTCTCCAGGTCATGTGTCTCCTGACCTTATTTTTACTTTAAGTACTCTTACTCCAGCAGCACTAGCCTAGCTTAGCATAAAGACTGGAAACAGCTAGTGTTGCTTAACTAGGAGTTAGTAATGCTATATTTCTGTCATATGACTGTATTATTACTACAGTATTATTAGTGCATTAATAGTCATATTGGAGCTGGTTACTTGTTGAAGAGCTGCAGCAGCTGCGTCTTGTCGTCCATCACTTCCTGACACCAGGTGTGAGCCTTGGTGCTGTAGAACAGGTACGTCCGACAACACAGCTGCTCCTTAAACACCGGCCAGAACGTCGGCTTTGGACCCAGAACCTCGAACCCGTGGACCCGAGTGTCGATCCCGCCCTGTTACAAAGGACAAGGGGTCAGGATACTACAGAAGGATTATGCTAAATCATGGACTGGAGTATGAACTGTACTTTTACCTGCTGGCATCTCTTGATCCTGATCTGGATGATGGACCAGAAGCGAGTCATGTTCTCCAGCAGAACCACACGACTGGCTGAAGGAGTCACGTTCACCTGCACAGACACACAAACACAACATGAACACTTTATCTGTGTCTATTACAACACATATGTACCCGTGGTAACATGTAGATTTGATGTTCAGGCTCACAATGTTGAGCTCCGTGTTGATGTTGGTTGGGTCGTCTCCTCCCAGAACCAGAACCCGGGCCGGCATATAGCTAGAGTCCTCGCTGGCCACCAGGATGGCCAGTTGCCTACACGGACGGACGGACACACACACAGTGAGTACACTGCAGTACCCACACATGATTCAGTATTAGCGTGTAAGCGTGTCACCTGATGACCACTCCTTTGTGCATGTAGACGTTGATGAAGTGTGACCCTGTGCAGCCGTTAGACTCCCAGTACGTTTTCGGGCTCTTGTCGGTCAGTTTGTTAGCTCGATGGTGATTGGATGAAACCTCCACCTTCTCCCAGCACTTGTCCTCCTTCAGCTCCACACTAGACCCTGAACACAGCACGAGTTCCAGCTGTCAAAACGCCATAACCACAAGATTCACTTGTGTGTGTTTGTCTGTGTGTGAGTGTCTGCGATTACGTAACCATATGACTAGGTTGTGATAGATTGATGTGTGTACAGTGTGTGTTTTTCTCAGAGAAATCTCACAAACAGGAAGTGGATGAACGCACCTTGGCACAGGTTCCTGAGGAAGACGTCGAAGAAGGGGATGTTGATTGGTTGATGGCTGCGGCGGTGCTCCTCGATCTGACCCAGAACCATCTGGCAGAAAAAACAGCGACCACTAAAATGACTCCAGTTATGAAGTTGCGGAGGAGTGAGCCATCTCGCTTCCTTCTTATTTCAGAAAGTCGCCTATGTGCAATAGCGACAAAACATGGACCAATGGCAGCGTCCGCTGCAACAGCATCGCCGGGAGAACTTCAGCCTCAAACTAGCCCAAAAAAAACTACGTGCAATATCTGTCGGGCGGACCTGCTCTCCATGGAAGCAGGACACGTGCATTTGAGGAGGAGGTTTGACATCGTAACGTAAACGACTCGACAAGATAGCCTGTTAGCTAGCTTGCTATGTAAACGTATATACCTGTGCGCAGGATTCTAGAATCCATTACAAAAATATGGTTCAAACCTTTTTGTAACGAGTTTAAAAGCGTAATGTTATCCTATTGCCTGACAAACGTCTTTTTTAATCACAGTTATGCAGTCCGAAGAAGACTGTAGTTTCGTTTTTCTAATGTTTTTATTGCCAATTCTTTCCCTGTTATTTTTGTTAAAAGGAAAAATGGATAAATGATTTTTAATTTAATCTTAGTATCAGCGCTTTAAATGGAGTATCGATCTTATTGTCTTAATTTTCAGTCACCACATGCCTCGAACCACCTCAAGCTAAATTTAAAAGCTGTTGGGTAAATATCAGCAATTGAGAATTTGTGTCATTCATAGAATGAATCAGAATAGTCGTTAGTTGCAGCCCTACTTCGACCCTTTGCTGCATCACTGATAGGACAGGGGCATCTCTACCCCGCCCCTCTCTCCCTCTGTGGTTACCTGAATACAGCCCGCGAGGACACTGGTGGTCATCTTCTTGTAGAGGCTGGCATACTTCTCGCAGTCGGAGATTAGGTCACGGAGCTCGGTGACGAGCAGCAGGTTTGTGCCATGTTTGTCCAGAGCTTTCACCAGAGCGTCTTTCATCCCCAGACGACACATCACCACTGCGTAGTCTTTGTTCAGAGACGCCAGCCGGTACAGGAAGCGAACAAACTGCTGGACCACCTAAGGACAAATCTCAGGAGGTTAATGCATGTCAGCAGGCTGGTTTCAGTTTCCATTGTCACACTGCAGAAGTGCACCTCTCTGTCGTTGACGAATGCCGTCATTGATGATAGGCAGGGCTCAATGCTCTCGTGCCACGGCAGCACATCCTCCTGGTAGTTGTCCAGGATCTTGTTCAGGATCCTGCACGAATCAAAACAAAGTCAGGATTTATCACCGTGATAACAACAACAACGCCACATAGAGGTCAGGTCGTGATCTGCCCGTACCTGAGGATGGAGAGCTGCACGGCTCGGTCGGCTCGGTGCTGCTCCATTAGACGAACAAGGTCCTGGTACGTGTCACGACTGTGAGTTACCTGATCAAGAAACACAGACTGATCAATAACCATAATGATCCTGTCGCTAAGATTATTACATAAAAAAATTGAGCTGTTATCAAACCGCAGGATGTGAAGAATGTAAAGACATCTCATGACAAACACTCAGAGTGAAGCATCTTCTCTAACAAAGGATCTTTGGCTGAGTTTTAACATCAAGAATCAACGTTTCCTCCATCGCACAATCTGTGAGGTGTGTGTGTACCTGACTGCGTTCATCCTCCAATTGTGAGGCGTCGTCACACAACAGCTGCTCCAGAGTCTGAATAACCTCTTTAGTCGCTGTCAGTTCCTTCAGACTCACAACCAACATCTGGAGCTCAAAATCCAGCTGTTCAAGATCGTCTACAAGAGAACACACACGCGACCAGTTTAGAAACATTGAGCTTTGTTTATAACCCTCACAAATTTGATTTCTTTGTCGTCACAGATTTTTGTAGTTTTCTTTCAGGTACAAAAGGAATTTACGAGAAATGAGTCTGCTGTTATTTAAATATTAATTTTTCATACATTTGTAACTTTTTTTAAATGAATAAATAAATCAAACCTCATAGTTACATGATTGAGTTTAAATGATAATAGTTTAAATGTGAACGACTAACCCTAACCCTGTGCCTTTGTGTTTCGTCCCCGGTCGTGACTGCTACAATGGCTGGCATGTATCCAAAAATATGAAAGATATATATTTGAATAAATTTTAAACCATATGACCAGTTTTGTCTCCTTTATAAAAAAGTATGATTTTTAGTGTAAAAGTAGCCTTTTTGGTTACCATGGGTACCAAGGGTCCTTTGGAGCCTCCAAATGGCCTTTTTGGAAAACGCCCAGACATGCCCTTAGTAAAACATCTGTAAAATATTCATTTTCTTTCGTATTGTGTTCAAATTTGAACTTTAGCTAGGCAAGGCTTCATGCTAGGGTCCCATTGTGTTTTCCAGCTCATAAGTCCCAGCTAGAGTCATTAGCAGGCATCTGTTTACCAAAAATATTCAGGCGAAAATAAAAACCTTCTACCTCACTGTGTGCCAACTGCTATTACTCAATGCCAGTAGCACTTATAGTGATTCTGACTGTTGGGGAGGGAAGATCAGAATGTTACCTTTCAAAAGAGACCAAGATCATGCATGTACTCCAAATGGTTCAAGAACAGCTTTCAATATAATCCTGGTGTCCTCAAACAAGCATTTTAGGCGAATTTCACCCGCCTCTTAAGAGGTTAAGTCATGCAGCAGTTATAGGAATGTCTTGCCCCGAGCAGCCTAACCCTACACACTCTTACCTTTGCTCTCCAGTTTGTGGACCATGGAGATGTGGTTGAGAGCGATGATGGCAAGCATGGTCTCCGCTCGGGAGAGAGTCAGACATTTCTTGAGGACGGTGGTGACTTCACATGCTACCAGCTGCTCCGCCAGACTCTTATGGTTGGAGATGAGCATGATGATAACAAGCAGGCCGTTACGCACTGACAGCATGCAGCTGCACAGAAGAAATCAGTCATCAACACTCAGGAGGCAATCAGCAACAGAACAACCTGAACCGGGAGTTGGTCCGTTACCCTTTAGTCTTGAGCATGAGGTCGATGGCGGAGGGAATGGCTCCCAGCAGCCCTTGGGAGCCTTCGGGCGTGGCCGAGCCGATGCTGGCAAAGATCTCCAACATCATCTGAGTGCCTGACTCCGAGAGAGGAAGACCACTGCCGACGCTGCGGAGGTCGTGTTTACTGGCTCCAGTGATCACCTTCAGAGTCTGAGAGGGGGCCAAGTTCACATGTACAACAACTGAGGATGTCATGCAAATATTCAGTGCCATCTAGTGATGAAGTTATATTTTAGAAGCAATATCTGTTTATACATAAATACATTGTGTGTGTGTGTGTGTGTGTGTGTGTGTGTGTGTGTGTGTGTGTGTGTGTGTGTGTGTGTGTGTGTGTGTGTGTGTGCTATTTTTCGAAATGCCGGTGGAGAACATTTCTCACCGCGAGCGCCAGCTGCTGAACATGTGTGACCGACGAGAACCCCTGCATGCAGGTCAGGATGGCTTTGACTCCGCCCTCAGTGGCGAAGGAAACTCTCCACTCATATTTCAGCATGAGGAGGTGGATGAGTCTCAGCGTGCTGATCACCACGTCTTTACACGACGACGACAGAAGCTCCACGAGCAGCTTCAGCACCTTGTCCCTGTCGAAACCAACAGAATCAGTCTGACGTCAGGAATCTATCCTAGATCCCTCCACTCTGTTAGACCAGCTTATCTAATCACGTCTCTGCATTTCCTTGCAACCCTGTTGCGTTTCTCACCGTATGGTCTGAGCAGATTCGCTCCTCATGTAGTTTTTCTCCTGCGCTCCTCTCTCCTCCATCAGTCTGGTGATGAAGAGCACAGCAGCGAGCTGCTGTGCCCGGTCTGAGCCTGCCCCCCCCTTCCTCATGACGTCCACCACCTCCCCCATCTTCTCCAACGCCGTCTTCTTCCCCTGGACCATTAGGTTATTAAACACTGCAGGGAGATCAGGTTGAGAGTGGTTGATACAGAGATGTGGATAGAAACTTAAAGCTGAAGATCTTCTTTCTCTTTCTCACCTGTAGGGTTAGGTATCGTTTGTTTTTCTGATATTGGTGATAAATCAATACCAAGGGTACGTTGTAAGTTGGAATTTAACATAATCACCATTAAGGGTTAGGGTCTATTTCATTTGAATATAATATGTTTTCTGGAGTGTAAAGTAGCTACTAGCTAACTGTTGGCTACAGTTACATGCTGCCAGAGTCATGAAGAGTGTAGTCACGTTGCCTGTGAGCAGAGAAACTCTCTCAGTACAGAGGAACAGAAATCTGAGCTGTGATTGGCCCTGTGGGTAACAGCTGTTTAGGTTATATGTACTGTATCTACGCCTGCTCACCTGTGATCTTGAGCTCCAGGTCATCAGGGAGCTCCCTGTCGTCCTCTTCTGGCAGCTCGCTCTCCATCTCTGAATCGGCAGGAACCTCCTTCTTCAGTTTCTTTGAGACAGAGCCCATGACTGATGACGACGAGGAGCCTGGTGCTCCTCCTCCCAGCGCTGATGAGGTCAGAGAGCTTTCAGCTGAAAAAAGAGAGCGAGAGTGAGCAGTGTCGTCTGGACAACAGACTCTAGTTTGTGGTGTCTCCGTCCTCACCCAGCAGCTCTTCATCCTCCAGACGTCCTCCTCCTCTCCTCAGATAGTGTTTGGAGAAGGCGTGGGAGCACAGCAGGTCGCTCAGACACGACGACGGCAGCTTCTGCTTCAGGTAGTGAAGCAGCTTCTTGGCCATGTCCCCAGGGACGGACAGACTGATCAGGTACGAGTCGTCAAGGGTTCCATCCTGCAGGAAGAGTCAAATGTATTCACCTGAAACCTGTCCCAACACAGTTGAGCCACCTCCCCCCGTTTTTATTTTCTAAGCTTTATTGATGGACACAACGTACCAAAGGCTCAGTTTCCCAGCATTTTCTGTGATGGCTGTGTTGTCTGCGTGTTACCTGCTCCTCAAGGCTCTGCAGCAGGATGCCATTCATTTCCTGCTGCTGTTTCGGCTCCAGCTTCTTGATGAAGAAGATTATCTCCCACCACTCTGCTCGGCTTAGAGCTGCAGGCTCTGCCTGCAGACCCTCCAACAGGTACGGCAGCGAGTAGAGACCACCCGGCGGCTTCGAGAAGAATGTCTGATTCACTGAGGAGAATAGTTTTTTTCAGTTTCAGGGTCAGATGGATACAGGTGAGTGTCAGGTAATCAGGTCGTACCTGCGGTGAGTTTGAGCGTCTCTGTGAGGGACGAGGCTTTTTCCTGCGTTTCTTTCTCGGCCTGAGTGCTGCTGCCGCTGCCCAGGATCTCCACCATGTGCCAGTGGACCCAGTATGTCCTGGACAGCGAGTTCCAGTACACCTTAATGCGACACAAAAACACATACAGCACAGGTCAGAACTGATTCAAAACATTTCGAACTTTAGTTTTGTTCCCTCTGAACCTCAGTTTTCACTTCAGTCTTTACAACAGCAGGGGGCGCTGCAACCATCCAGCTGTGAGTTTCTGTTTTAAAAACACAAACTTCTTTCATTGTTCATGAATCAACTGTTGTTTTACTGAGCGTCACGCATCAAATCATCTGCTGCATCAATGGACAAAGAATGACAAAAATGAAGATTTATGATCTGAACATGCGAATAAAACAATAAAGAAATCTTTAAATAGATTGTGATGATTAAATGATTAACTCATTTCCTCACCTGAACGGGTGGCGAGCCGTCATTGCTGTAGCGAAATTCTCCTTCATCGCCAGCGCTCACCTCCTCGTAGTCCTCCAGCATGCGGACCATCATGCCGCTCTTTAGGTTGTCCTGGACATACTCCACGTAGGCTGAACGGCAGGCGAAGTCGGAGCGCGTTTTGAATCCGTTTCCCAACTTCTTCTTCGGCGGTGTGATGGCGGGCGCTGCGACGGCAGAGCTGATGGGGAGAGCGATGGGGGAGGTGCAGAATCGAGGCTGGAAGATGGACCTGAGGACAGGCTGAGACGCCTCCTCCACCTGCTCTTCCCCGACGACTCCTCCTCCAGGGCAGTGGGTGGAGCCGTTGGGGAGCAGGCGGTTGCGGTCCCAGCCCATCACCCGGACCAGTTCTGAGATCAGATTTGCCATTGCCATGGTGAAGTCGAACTCCCGCTGGACCCTTAGGTGCTCCGTATGGTGGCCGGTGCTGGTGGAGGGGCTGGCATCCTGTCTTTCAGAGGTAGAATCCGTCCCCGCTGTGTTGAGTTTGTCCATGAGAGACGTGACGCACAGGTAACGCTTAACCAGAGAGAAAAGTAGCTTTCCCGGAATCTGATATACAACAAGAAGAACGTACAAGAGTCAGCAACGCCACTCCTCCTACTGCAGGGTTACTGTTGGGGTCAGCGAACAGTGTCTCACCTGAGGCAGGTGAATCCCCTCGAAGGAGATGCCATGCTCCTCCGAGGACGTGGTTTCGGCAAAAAGCTCCAGTAGCGTGTAGCGGTTGTCGAAGTCCATGTGCTGCTCGATGCCGTCCTGCTGACTAAGAGACAGGAGGACGTATGCTCGACTTCCTGCGGGGATGGAAATGAGAAGATAAGCCATCACACCTTTCCTCACCTGTCTGCTGCCCTGATGATATAACTCACACAGACCCATTACAAAACATGCGTCTGTAGAATATTACATTAGAGGTACAGACACCGTGTGAGAGATCAGTTCATCACTATGGAAACACTAGTTGACATTGATCTTGTAAATAAAGTTTTATTTTGATCTCACCTGCGTCGTGTGAGGCCAGTGCGCGGAGCATCTTCCCAGCGCTGCGTCTGGTCTGGGTCTCCTTGTTGCACAGCAGCTCCATCAGCAGGTTGAGGGCGCCCGTCTCCTTGAAGACTCCGACCAGCGAGCCGATGCCGGCGTAGGCACTCAGCACGTGGATGGTGTGCGTGATGCTGATGGAGAAGTCGCTCTTCTTTGCCATCTGCTTCCTTGCCCGACACACCAGGTTCTTCACGTCTTCCTTCATGTCTGACAGCTCCACCTCGTCAAAGGTGACGTCTGCCGGGAACTCGTCGCCACTTCTCCTCTGGGCTCCATCTGCTGTCTCACCGCCCTGCTGCTTCTCGTGCAGCTGCAGGGGGCGCTGTGTGTCTGTTTTCCTCTTGCCCAGCAGAGTGGGGCAGTTGGCGTACACATCCTCTGTCGACATCCACATCAGGATGTTCTCCGGTTTGGATTCACCTGATGTGGAGCTGCTGGACCCGCCCACTCCAGAGCTGCCCCCACCCGCCCCACTTGTCTCACTAGCCCCGCCCGCAGAGCTGGAGCCGTCATCTATGGTGACGAGGCACCAACGAATCAGGTACTCTGTTTGGCTATCATGGGTTCGGCGTTGGCGGATCAGCTCCTCAGGATACGCCTGCAACTTCGGGCCGAGCTGGACCAGAAGGTTCCCATTGCGGCGTTCGCCCACCATGGTCGCTATCGAGACAACAGAGGATCAGAGGTAAAGACAGAAGAGGAGGACACAGAGGAAGGAGGAAGGAGGAGGTAGAGGAGATATTAGAGATGGTGAAGGTCTCCTCTTGTCACAAGTTGAGGAGTGGAGCCTTGTTGAGCCTCGGTTAATGAGATTCATTAATTGACTTCTCTCCGTCTCCAGTGTGATGTGCCCCCCCCCTTCTCTATCAACCAGTCAACCAACTGATGTGAAGTGAATCCGCACAGGTTGAAGTAAACAGCAGTGACACGTTCACGGTCAAGTGCGTTTCAGTTCCGCTTTAACACTACGAGCCGCTGCTGGGCTCCGTCTAATACCTGGACTAACCCTCAGACCAGCCCGAACTTATGAGTTCAGACTCGGGCTGACAGTTAGTTAGGACTCGACCTCTGATCAGGTTTTTCACATGATCGGCAAACTTGAATGGTTCTTTACCTGGTTAACAAAGGACCGGCTTCACTAACCCACGTCACTGAGTCGTCCACTAGTTAACCCCTCACTGGTAGTTTAAAGTCACAGTGCAGAAAACCTCGGACCAAACTTTTAAAATCGTCAGATGAGTTAAAAGACGATTGAAGCCGTGAAAACAATCCGAGTGTGATTAAAGTGTGGTCGCGGGTCGGTGACGATCTTCTGGTGAATTCTGGATGAACAAACGGAAGTTTATATAAAGTTCGCCTGAGTTCAGCCGGAGCTCTGACTCACCAACCCGCGACTCTCCGGGTTGTCAACTGATTAAAAGTTGATCTTGTGTTTGATCAAATGTCGGAGGTTATATTTGATGTTATTATTATAACTGTTGAGTCATATGACGTGAATCCTGACGCAGATTCAAAGTCTAAAATAAAACCTTGTGTTTCCTATCGCTTTAAAGTAGAACTGAACTTCATCAGCTGCTGTTCCACCGGACTCCGATGGGCGGTTGTGTCAGTGCCGGGGTTCGCTTCGTGTCGGGCCGAGCTCCGGGACACTGACCCTGGATGTGAGCTCCGAGCACCGGGCCTGTCCAGCTGTCCGCCCGGGTCAGCCCGGGAAGCGGCCGAGCTGACACGCTCCGGCCTGAATGCAGAGCCGCCGACATGTGAACTCTTACCTTCCGAGTCCCAGACGGTTTTCCTGGCTTGAGTTTTCCTCCGAACCCGCTGTTTCCTCCTCCGACCAGAGCTGTCGTGTCCCGGGCAGCAGCGGCTCGTTTCCTCCGGAGCTTCGAGTTGCTGGATGCGCATTAACGCCCTGAAACAGGAAGAGCATCGAGCCCCTCTTCTTCTACTGTGTGTGACGGTGCATACGGTACACTGCCCCCTGCAGGACAGGGCCACATCATACATTAAATGTAACCCTGATAATAACAGGAAGAGTAGGAACCATAGTATTAATATATATGTATTATATACACTACCGTTCAAAAGGCGGGGTCACTAGAAATTTCCTTATTTTTCAAAGACAAGCACAGTTTTTTTCAATCAAAATAACATTAAATTAATCAAAAATACACTCTATACATTGTTGATGTGGTTAATGACTATTATAGGTGGAAAGGTCTGGTTTTTAATGAAATATATAAACAGGTGTATAGAGGCCCATTTCCAGCAACTATCACTCCAGTGTTCTAATGGTACATTGTGTTTGCTAATCTAGGGTGACCATATTTTCATTTGGGAAAACCAGGACACCTTGTGGGGGGGGGGGGGGGGGGGGGGTTGAAGGTGGGGCGGGGGGGGGGGGGGCTGGGGGGTGGGCGGTCATGTGGAGGATGCTGCTGCTTTAATAGTATTTTATTATTATTCAATTATACCGGTATATTATATTATATAGATAGAACAAGATATTTACAGTTGGTTTATTAAAAATGCTTTTCAGTAAAAGTCAATAACAATAACTCCAATAATGACTGAATCGGGGAGGGTCTTTTTGAGCAATGCACTAGTGCAGTCCATGGATCTGTAACTGTTGTGGTGTTTTACTGTATGAAATGACCATGCAGCCTCCGCTGCATTCACTGCATCCTCGTTCCCTGGTCTGAGAAAGTACTGTGTGATCGAGCTAGCACTACCCTCGCCTCGGACAGCTGTTTTGTGCTTCTCGGTGTCCAGGTGGATTTTCAGATCTCTTGCACCTCCATTGGACACCGAGACATATGTGCCTGCTTTGCACACTGTGCACAAGGCTTCCCATTTGTCTCGACCCGGTCTGAAAGCCGGGAAACTCTTTAGTAATTCGTCGGTAAACGAGCACTTGCGCTTCGGCATGTTGCTTGCATATGACTGACAGTCACGTTGTCTACGTTCTGATTAATAGGGCTGACAGCATAGGGGCGGGGATTAGGCTACGTCGCACGCAGCGCCGTGGGCAGTGCCCTAGTGCATGTAAATGTAATGGTCCAAAGAAGGTAATTTTAAAAACCAGGACATTTCCTCACTTTCTAAAAATAACCCGGGACACCCGGGACAGGTCGTGAAATACGGACATGTCCCGGGAAATACGGACGTATGGTCACCCTAGCTAATCGCCTTAGAAGATTAATGGATGATTAGAAAACCCTTAAAAAACCCTTGTGCAGTTATGTGAGCACAGCTGAAAACGGTTTAGCTGCTGAGAGAAGCTACAAAACTTCCTCTGAGCCAGTTGAGTATCTGGAGCATCACATGTGTGGGTTCCATTATACTCTCAAAATGGCCAGAAAATTAGAACTTTCATGTGAAACTCGCCAGTCTATTATTGTTCTTAGAAATGAAGTCTATTCAATGCGAGAAATTGTGAAGAAACTGATAATTTTCTACAACAGTGTGAACTACTCCCTTCAGAGAACATCACAAACGCTCTAACCAGAGTAGAAAGAGAAGTGGGAGGCCCCGGTGCACAACTCAGCAAGAAGACAAGTATATTAGAGTCTCTAGTTTGAGAAACAAACGCCCCACAGGTCCTCAACTGGCAGCTTCTTTAAATGGTACCAGCACAACACCAGTGTCAACGTCTGGAGTGAAGAGGCGACTCCGGGATGCTGGCCTTCTAGGCAGAGTGGCAGAGAATAAGCCATATCTGAGACTGGCCAATACAAATTGTCAAGGAACACAGACATAGACAAAGGAAGATTTGAAAAGAGTGTTATGGACAGACGAATCAAAGTTTGAGGTGTTTGGATCAAACAGAAGAACATTTGTGAGACGAAGAACAGGTGAGAAGATGCTGGAGGAGTCCTGACACCACCTGTCCAGCATGGTGGAGGTCATGTGATGGTCTGGTGCTGACTGGTGCTGGTAAAGTGGGAGATTTGTACAAGGTAAAAGGGATTTTAAATAAGGAAGGCTATCACTCCATTTTGCAACACCATGCCACACCATGTGGACAGAGCTTGATTGGAGCCAATCTCCTCCTACAACAGGACAATGACCCAAAGCACACCTCCACATGATGCAAGAACTATTGAGGGAAGAAGCAGGCAGCTGGTGAGCTGTCTGTCATGGAGTGGCCAGTGCAGATCTCAACCATTGAGCTGTTATGGGAGGAGCTTGACCGTATGGTCACAAGAAGTGCCCATCAAGCCAATCCAACTTGTGGGAGGGGCTTCAGGAAGCGTGGGGGGCATTTCAACATATTACCTCAACAAATAAACAGCTAGAATGACAAAGCTCTGCAATGCTGTAATCACTGCAAATGGAGCATTCTGTGACGAAAACAAAGTTTGAAGAACAAAATTAAGATTTCAAATAAAAACCATTATTTCTAACCTTGTGAATGTCTGGACTATATTTTCTATTCATTTTGCAACTCATTTGATAAATAAAAGTGAGTTTTCATGGAAAACACGAAATTGTCTGGGTGACCCCAAACTTTTGAACGGTAGTGTATGTATATCAACTTCTTAATTAGGGCCCGAGCACCAAACAGTAGGCGACAGAAACCCTAACCCTAGCCCTAATGAAATAGAATAGAGGATTATTATTATTATTAAATGAATTGTCTTTGTGAGGCTTTAACTTGGTCAAATTCTTACCGAAATGTGCAGAATATTAGAAAGTGGTGAATTTTTTTTTTTACGTATTCTGGAGTAATTTTAAACGGGCGTGGCCAAATGGCTAATCTTTGTTGTGCAGACATTTAGTGATTTTTGTCTCCAAACTGTTTACTGAAAGAAATGTTGTAAGTTTTTTTCATCGAAACGATTTCATTCATGATTAACTTTACAGTGTAAATACTGAAGAATAATTGATGGTTTAAAATCCCCCCCCTTTCTGTTACTCTCTCTCCCACCCCCTTCTCTCTCTGTCTCTCTCTCTCTCTTTAGTCTCCCCCCCCCTCTCTCTCTCTCTCTGAGTCTCTCCCCCCCTTCTCTCTCAGTGTCTCTCTCTCTCTCTCTCTCCTCTTTTCTCCTCCATCACTTGTTCTCTGCAGGAGAATCCTCCTCCTCATCCACCGACCACACGGCCGCCTGCCGGCCGCCTGCCTCTCTCCTCTCTCTGCTGTCTGTGTCTTGGAGCACCGGGCCTTCTTACCGGGACTCTCGGTTCTCCACGCCGTTCAGAACGCAGTGCAGAGCGGCTGCAGAGCGGTGGTGGGGGTGGGGGTGGGGGGGGTGGGGGGGATTGGATGGACTGATGCGGGGTCTCGTGTCTCACCTTGGGAGGTGAGTGTGCGTGACGCGTGTGTGCGCGTTTGTCCTCTCGTGATCAGGGCGCGTGTAAACGCTATGACGTCAGAGACGGTGACACTGTCGGTATTCAATTGATCAGATTTGACTGTGTGTGTGTGAGTGGATGAGTGAGTGTGTGAGTGTGTGTGTGTGTGTGACTGTGTTTGTACGTGTGTGAGAGCGTGTGTGTTTGTTAGTGTGTGTGTGTGTGTTTGTGAGTGTGTTAGTCTGTGAGTGTGTGTGAGTCTGTGAGTGTGTGTGCGTGTGTGAGTGTCTGTTTGTGACTGTGTTTGTATGTGTGTGTGAGAGCGTGTGTGTGTGTTTGTGAGAGTGTGTTAGTCTGTGAGTGTGTGTGAGTGGGTGAGTGTGAGTGAGTGAAGCAGAAACTGATGGAGGATTTTAACAAGATTTATTGTTTATTTGTTGCTGATCTTTCACAAAAGCAGCTGAATTGACAGTGATCAGCTTTTGTTTGAAGTGAACTCGGTGATGAACAAAAAACTGTCACTGGATCATGTGACACTGAATGAAAATTTAAAACATCAAGATTCCACATGAAATGCTGCAGAAACTGAATTCTATGGTTTCTCTGTCTATGACATTATCAGGAAGTGATGTCAAGTTAGTCTCATGTGTAAATACAACCATCCTGCTGAGCGTGAATCCATTAAAATGTTTTTCTGTTTATCAGGAGAGCTCGGCCTGCATTAACTGACCCCGGACCTCTGACCTGTCACCTCTGATGCCTGACTACTGAGTGATTCCTCAGAGGAGGAGGCACCAGCAGGCGGGATGGAGGGAGAAGGAGAGGACCAGAGTCGAGGAGAAGAGGCTGAAACCTTCTCTTCAGGGGGCTCATCTTCAGCAGTAGGCGCTGGCGACTGCAGACAAAATTGCCTCATTAACACCCACAGGCTGGGGGCGGAGCCACGACAGAATCGGATGTCTGTGTACTCAGCTCCTCAGTATCAGGGTCATGCGGTGGTGAGTGCCCCCCCTCAGCAGGAGCATGGCGGCTCTCCTACTCAGCTCCTGAACCCTGGTATCCTCTTCCCTCACCATGTGGTGGTGGACCCCCACCTCAGGCCGACCCCAGCCTTCCTCCCCTGCCTAGACGATATCCTGCAGGCATGGGGGGAGGCAGGGGGAGGTGACTGCTGCGAGACCACCTTCATTGAGGGGCTTGCTCCTGATGCCTCCTCATCCTCTGCCGCCACCGCAAAGGAGGCGATACTGTCCGCTGAGGGGAGGTTTCTGAATTGTCCTAGAGATAACACAAAGATTCACACGTTGTCATACGAAGTCGACGACGATGATGAGTTCCAGGAGGTAACGTTAAATGGGGCGGGTGGCATGTGTAGGTAGGCTGAACAAAAGGTCAAACTGAGGCTTCAGAACAGCAGCGCACAAACCAACAGGTGATGTCACAGTGAAGGTTGATACTGATTCATAATTACTGTTACTGTTACTTTACTTTGAAAGTCACCGACTGGAATCAGTTCTGGTGTTGTGTAAGGAAATGTCATAGAGAAAAGATGAAGGATGTTCAGTGACCTCACAATACATCTATAATATAGCTCACCTGTCAGAATGTCTGTATTTATATAAAGAAAATGGATTCAAACAAAGAAACCTTCAGACAATACTCAGGGCTGAAAACCCTGCATCCTGACTGGCAGGAGAATAAATGTTTGTCACTAATACAGTTCATCCAGAGGAACCTGTGTGCGTGTGCATGCGTGTGTATGTTTTCAGAGGGATTACTCCAGCGAATCAGGGAGCGAGGACACCTTCCTGTTAATACCTCCCAGAGATCACCTCTGTCTCAGCGTCTTCTCCATGCTCTGCTGCTTCTGGCCACTGGGCATTGCAGCGTTCTACCTGTCACACAAGGTGAGGACACACAAACACAAACACACACACTCACACACAAACACAGCCCTTGTATAAGAAATCTACAGTCAGCTGGAGGATGCTTCATGTGTCAAAAGATAATTAGTTAGTGACACATGTAGTTTTAAATGAAGCATACATATAGTATATATTATATATTTAAGAATAAACTGAAAAACAATTGAAAATGATTAACAGGTTTTTATAATGACAAATCAATCAGCTTTCTAATTATTAGATAAATGTTCCTGTCAAACTTTGTTGTTTATAGTTGTGTTGCAAGAATGAACGTGTGTGTTTGTCTTTATATCCGAATCTCATGCAAGAGTAGCAGATGTGGTCTCCACGGAAACTGCACATCTAACTCTCCAAAAAGAAACAGGGCTGGTTGCCAGTGGCAACGTTTCCCACGTTGAAAAATCCACTGAAAACAGAATGAAGAGGGGGAGGAGTGGGAGGAGGAGGAGGAGAGGAATATATTCACATTAAAGGAACAGTTCACCACCAACAGGAAAACATGGTCATCAGTGTTCTGGAAGTTTTCTGGAAGCTGTTGAAGGAGAACTCAGGCAGCAGCTGATGTCTTACGCAAAAGATTTTAATGTCGACTTGATGCATTAAGAGACCAGAAGGTGAAACAAAATATAAACGCTAACAGAGCAACTGTCTCCACCCAGTCTGAAGACGTCTCCCACAGCCTCCCAGTATATCTCCCTGACCCTGCGTCACCCAATCCAACAGCACATCCATGAATGTCACTCTCTGTGGTACATGGAGGTGTTCACATTTTATTGGATAGTTAAGCCTTAAGTATGCAGAAATAAATCACGTTGTGTCCTTGCATCTGGCCACTGGTGAAATACGTAAAAAGTGTTAAAGTTGGTGAGAGTTGAAGGTAGTGTGTCTCTGCCTGGCTCATCTGAGTTAGACATGAAAGTTCCTCAACGTAGACACCACAATGCACTTTTGTTTTTGTTTGTTTTGTTATTTTTGTTGTTAGCTGTTCATGAGGTTAGGGTGAGATGGTAGAGATGGTGCATGACTATAGAACCACAAGATTGATTGTTAAGGACTTTCTTTGTGAGGAGCAGGATCTTGATATTCAGACTTTCACAGATTTGTTCTCTTCTGGTTCCTGTCAGCTCTTGTGCTGCAGCATCTTGGACCAACTGGAGGCTTTTCACAGACTTACTGGGACGTCCTGATGATAAAGACTTACACTGGTCCAGTCTAGAGGAAACAAATGGACAAGTTTCTCAGCTTCCTTCTGAGACAGGATGTTCCTAATGTTCATAATACTGTGCAGGTGGTTTACCTGATGGTTATAATTCCATTTGAAAGAGGTTCATGAAATCATTGCTCCTCAGATGAATAGATGGATGAGTAGAGCGGTGACTCTCTGTCAGCTACAGAGCTGAAGAGGAACCTGGGCTTCTTCTTATTTTCTTCTATAATAATTTATAAATACTACAATATAAATAGTAAATAACAAAAATCAAATTGGCTGCTTATGTACTTTCTGAGGATTTAATATTGAAACAACATGTATTAATTTGTTTAATGTCGAACTAACTCAAGTGATAATTACCTCTGATTCAAATAACTACAAAAAACAACTAGAATTAAAGCACAAAGCATTGAAGCTACACCATAGGTGCGCACCTAGCCTATGCATTTGGGCCGAACATTCAAAGCTGTGCGTAGTGTGATGGAAATCTGGAGATACAATAGGCTGGAAACAACAAAGTTATCTACGTGTATTTAATAAGGGGCTTTCTGCAAAAAGGATCAACACAGGGAAACCACAAGGATCTCAGAGTGAGGATGAAGAACATTCAAAAACACTAACTAAACTAAACTTCTTAATAAACTATAAGTGGCTGCCCCAACTCCACTTAGCAACGCAGCTCTCTTTTTCTCTGCATCCTCAATATCATTAGCTTCGAAGAACATCTCTAACATCTCTGCATACTCTTCCCATGACTGCGACGCAACATCGAAAGGAGCTACCGTTCCGTTCACCGACATCCTCGTCCGTCTTTGTGGTTTGTACTCCTCGTCTGAATCAATCGACCAGTCCTACACACCTGCAGTTTTCTGTCTTTGTAGTTCGGATTGTGTCCTCCTCGTCTGACTCCACTGACCAGTCTGCCACACTTGCAGTCTTCTTTGCCCCGTTTGAATTCTTGCTTTGATCCTCGTCGCCAATTGTAATATCCTCACGACCACACGATGGTTTGCTTAAACGTTTGTTTATTATCCACTGCACACCGACATAGCATAGCCACGGGCATCACTTCTTCTCTGGTATTGTTTCTCTAACCCCGTGTCTTATCCCCTCCACCCCAGCGTTACCTCCCCCTAGTGGAGGAGTGCACGTAGGCTTTTCTCTGAACTTACAACACCAATCCAGACAGGTTCCATAGGTGGGGGAAGGAGAGGAATCGAATAATTAGCAGCTGATTCACATGTGTTTCCTTAGGTGATAAGAAGACATACACTACTTCCTCTGATGGGTAATTAAGTCACAAAAGGTCTCACATTATTCACGTCATAAACAGTTTCGACCATAAAACAGCTCAAGTCTTAAACATTTGGTGTATGTAAATACAAGTCATAAAAGTCTCTTACAAGGCTGCATAAACTTAATATCCAAATACAAAATAGTTTGTCAACCATGTTTAGTTAATTTTTCAACTACAGTAGGTTTGTGTGAGTCGTGCTATAATTACACCACGGAAACACAAGTGTGTGTGTATGGGGGGGGGGGGGGTAACGGCATAGGGCCCTATGTAGGGTAGACATCTCTGCATAGGCTACGGCATGAATTGGGCCTAATGATCTGTGGCCGTGTTCCTCTGTGTGTTTAACCCTGTGATTGTTTACATACAAGGAATTTAAGAAAAGTTATTATGTTTGTTTTTGGTGAAAAGTATCGTGTATCACTTTACTGACACGGTGTTCTGATTGAATCACATTCACAAGAACATGAGGTTTCACAGACCTTTGAGCTTTGACCACTAAAATCTAATCAGTTCATCTTTGAGTCTCTCACACATACACAAGAGAAGACAGGGAGGGAGTTAGCAGTTAGCTGCTGTGTTAGTGCACTGGCTTACAACAGTGTGTGAATGTAGCATCATCACAGTATCTGCATTTCAGTAACTCAGTTTTTCCTCTTTGCTTCCTCCTCAGACCAATAAGTCGGTGTCTAAAGGAGACTTCCATCTTGCCAGCTCCAGCTCGAGGAGGGCTCTCTTCCTGGCCGTATTGTCCATCACTATTGGGACAGGTATCTATGTGGGTGTGGGCGTGGCACTCATCGCCTACCTTTCCAAGAACCACCACTGGTAGCAATGGAAACTACGCCCTGTTCTTAACCTGGACTTTGGCTTCTGGTTGCGTTTCCTCAGCAGCTCAGCTCAGGAGGACTAGACTGGTGTTGCTGGAGCTATTAAAGACTTCAACGTTTTTTTCTGTGTGTTTCCAGTGTTTATTTATCCTTCTGGCTCCCTGAGACTGGATCACTTGAACTTGATGGATTATTTCTTGTCAAACCGTCCAATTTTTGTTTGACAAAATAAAAACTGTTAAATTTGCTTTTTTCCTCATTGAATGTGTATTTTCTTCTTGTTTTCAGAATCATCTTGACCTCAAAACTAAAACAAATTTAACGAGAACAATCTGATGAAATATCTGATCCCTAGGGTTGGGTTTATAAGAGATATCTCGATGACTCCTGCTTCGTCTGACGACTGAGCAGTTTGGACTAGGGAGTCAAAGGGTTAGGGTTAGGATAAGGGATGAAAGCACATTGGAGAAGGAGATATTCTTGAATAACTAGGGTTAGGTTTTGAAAAGCTATCTCGATGACTCCCCCCGCTTCGTCCGACTACTGGGCAGTTTGAACTAGGGAGCCAAAGGTAATGAACTGGCCGACGCTCGTCATTAAGACTCTCCATTCTTACATATCCCCTTTTGCCGAATTGTTTTTGTGTTATGAATTGATTTGTATAATTTTAACGGAGTTGGGTTAGGGTTAGGGTTAGGTGAGGGGAAAATAAACCCGCCTCCTTTAAAAAGGTGGCGGGTTAGGGTTAGGGTTAGGGATGAAAGCACATTGGAGAAGGAGATATTCTTGAATAACTTTTTTTCTGAAGGTCGTAGAGACTTGGAAAGTGGTTTCTATTGAAGTAATGTGGGTCCTGCGGATCGATTGGTGCCATCCGTGAGCTTGTAGGACCTTGGGAAGGGGTCGAACGAGCGAATCTCAAAAGTGGGCGGGGTTAGGTTTAGGCAAGGGGTCGAGTGGTTAGGGTAAGGGTATAAGGAACCTGACTAGGCATAGAATCGAAGTCCAGAACCTCTGAATAAGAAAGTCTCTATAACAGCTAGGGTTAGGGTTAGGGATTAGGGATAAAAGCACATTGGAGAAGGAGATATTCTTGAATAACTTTTTTTGTGAAGGTCGTAGAGACTTGGAAAGTGGTTTCTATTGAACTAATGTG
The DNA here is from genome assembly GCF_947347685.1 of Pleuronectes platessa. NCBI lineage: Eukaryota > Metazoa > Chordata > Actinopteri > Pleuronectiformes > Pleuronectidae > Pleuronectes > Pleuronectes platessa. The sequence continues at coordinate 26,617,325 of NC_070637.1, forward strand.
GGTCCTGCGGATCGACTGGTGCCATTCCCGAGCTCCTACGACTTCCATCGTAGGAGCTCGGGAAGTAGCTCCTACGATGGAACATTCCGACCACTTCGGAAGGGGTCGAACGAGCAAATGCCCGAAAATCTGAGGAGATATTCTTGAATAACTTTTGCTGTGAAGGTCGTAGAGACTTGGAAAGGGCATTTGTTTCCAGCAAATGGGGTATTGCGGATCGATTGGTACCATTTTCGAGCTTTTACGACCTTCGGAAGGGGTCGAACGCCCAAATCCCCAAAAGTGGGAGGGGCTAGTTCGGAATGAGTGATTTCTGGTGGAATTGTGCCCCCATGATTGGGCCCCCTGAAGAGCTCCTGTGCCCCATACACCGCACGGCCCAAGGAGATGCTTCACTCTCATTCTTCCAAGCGACGGATTTTGGATTTCTCCATGATTTGTCTAATGAGCTGTTTTATCTGTGGGGCACTTGTATTGTGTGTGAGTTCACCTTGGTTATGGTTTTTCCTGAATTTTGAATTTGATGTGATAAAATGATATTTCTGAGGAGAACTCTCTGTTGGGATGGTGAATATCCTATAATTTTGAGTTTTGGTGTCTTCTATGCCGAGATATTTGAGAGAAACGGGATTGTAATTAGGCAGCCTCATTAGCATAGCCTGCTGAGGAGATATTCTAGAATAACTTTTGCTGTGAAGGTCGTAGAGACTTGGAAAGGGCGTCTGTCTCTACTAAATGGGGTACTGCGGATCGATTGGTACCATCGCCGAGCTTCTAGGACCTTGGGAAGGGGTCGAACGAGCGAATCTGAAAAGTGGGCGGGGTTAGGTTTAGGCAAGGGGTGGTGTGGTTAGGGTAAGGGTCTAAGGAACCTGACTAGGCATAGAATCGAAGTCCAGAACCTCTGAATAAGAAAGTCGCTAAAACAGCTAGGGTTAAGGTAAGGGATTAGGGATGAAAGCACATTGGAGAAGGAGATATTCTTGAATAACTTTTTTTCTGAAGGTCGTAGAGACTTGGAAAGTGGTTTCTATTGAACTAATGTGGGTCCTGCGGATCGATTGGTGCCATCCCCGAGCTCCTCCGACCTTCGGAAGGGGTCGAAGTAGCAAATGGCCGAAAAGCCGAGGAGATATTCTTGAATAACTTTTTTTGTGAAGGTCGTAGAGAGTGGGAGAGGGCATTTGTTTCCGGCAAGTGGGGTATTGCGCATCGATTGGTACCATTTTCGAGCTTCTACGACCTTCGGAAGGGGTCGAACGCCCAAATCCCCAAAAGTGGGCGGGGCTAGTTGGGAATTTCTGATTTCTGGTGGAATTTCTGTGGATCTTACCTGCATTCTTACCTTTCAGGCTGAATGAAGAGGGGCCTGATGTGTGTCCAGACCACTGCCTCCTTGGCCCCCCATGATTGGGCCCCCAGAAGAGATGATTGGGCCCCCAGAAGAGCTCCTGTGCCCCATACACCGCACGGCCCAAGGAGATGCTTCACTGTCATTCTTCCAAGCGACTGATTTTGGATTTCTCCAAGATTTGTCTAATGAGCTGTTTGATCTGTGGGGCACTTGTCTTGTGTGTGAGTTCACCTTGGTCATGGTTTTTCCTGAATTTAGGGTTTTAGGGTTAGGGTTAGGGTTAGGGTTAGGATTAGGGATGAAAGCACATTGGAGAAGGAGATATTCTTGAATAACTTTTTTTCTGAAGGTCGTAGAGACTTGGAAAGTGGTTTCTATTGAACTAATGTGGGTCCTGCGGATCGATTGGTGCCATCCCCGAGCTCCTCCGACCTTCGGAAGGGGTCGAAGTAGCAAATGGCCGAAAAGCCGAGGAGATATTCTTGAATAACTTTTTTTGTGAAGGTCGTAGAGAGTGGGAGAGGGCATTTGTTTCCGGCAAGTGGGGTATTGCGCATCGATTGGTACCATTTTCGAGCTTCTACGACCTTCGGAAGGGGTCGAACGCCCAAATCCCCAAAAGTGGGCGGGGCTAGTTGGGAATTTCTGATTTCTGGTGGAATTTCTGTGGATCTTACCTGCATTCTTACCTTTCAGGCTGAATGAAGAGGGGCCTGATGTGTGTCCAGACCACTGCCTCCTTGGCCCCCCATGATTGGGCCCCCAGAAGAGATGATTGGGCCCCCAGAAGAGCTCCTGTGCCCCATACACCGCACGGCCCAAGGAGATGCTTCACTGTCATTCTTCCAAGCGACTGATTTTGGATTTCTCCAAGATTTGTCTAATGAGCTGTTTGATCTGTGGGGCACTTGTCTTGTGTGTGAGTTCACCTTGGTCATGGTTTTTCCTGAATTTAGGGTTTTAGGGTTAGGGTTAGGGTTAGGGTTAGGATTAGGGATGAAAGCACATTGGAGAAGGAGATATTCTTGAATAACTTTTTTTCTGAAGGTCGTAGAGACTTGGAAAGTGGTTTCTATTGAACTAATGTGGGTCCTGCGGATCGATTGGTGCCATCCCCGAGCTCCTACGACCTTCGGAAGGGGTCGAAGTAGCAAATGGCCGAAAAGCCGAGGAGATATTCTTGAATAACTTTTTTTGTGAAGGTCGTAGAGAGTGGGAGAGGGCATTTGTTTCAGGCAAGTGGGGTATTGCGCATCGATTGGTACCATTTTCGAGCTTCTACGACCTTCGGAAGGGGTCGAACGCCCAAATCCCCAAAAGTGGGAGGGGCTAGTTCGGAATTTCTGATTTCTGGTGGAATTTGTGTCGATCTTACCTGCATTCTTACCTTTCAGGTTGAACGAAGAGGGGCCTGATGTGTGTCCAGACCACTGCCTCCTTGGCCCCCCATGATTGGGCCCCCAGAAGAGGGTTAGGGTTAGGGTTAGGGTTAGGGTTAGGATTAGGGATGAAAGCACATTGGAGAAGGAGATATTCTTGAATAACTTTTTTTCTGAAGGTCGTAGAGACTTGGAAAGTGGTTTCTATTGAACTAATGTGGGTCCTGCGCATCGATTGGTACCATTTTCGAGCTTCTACGACCTTCGGAAGGGGTCGAACGCCCAAATCCCCAAAAGTGGGCGGGGCTAGTTGGGAATTTCTGATTTCTGGTGGAATTTGTGTCGATCTTACCTGCATTCTTACCTTTCAGGTTGAACGAAGAGGGGCCTGATGTGTGTCCAGACCACTGCCTCCTTGGCCCCCCATGATTGGGCCCCCAGAAGAGATGATTGGGCCCCCAGAAGAGCTCCTGTGCCCCATACACCGCACGGCCCAAGGAGATGCTTCACTGTCATTCTTCCAAGCGACTGATTTTGGATTTCTCCAAGATTTGTCTAATGAGCTGTTTGATCTGTGGGGCACTTGTCTTGTGTGTGAGTTCACCTTGGTCATGGTTTTTCCTGAATTTAGGGTTTTGAATTTGATGTGATAAAATGACATTTCTGAGGAGAATTCTCTGTTGGGATGGTGAATATCCTGTAATTTCGAGTTTTGGTGTCTTCTATGCCGAGATATTTGAGAGAAACGGGATTGTAATTAGGCAGCCTCATTAGCATAGCCTGCTGAGGAGATATTGTTGAATAACTTTTGTTGTGAAGGTCGTAGAGACTTGGAAAGGGCGTCTGTCTCTACCAAACGGGGTACTGCGGATCGATTGGTACCATCCCCGAGCTTCTAGGACCTTGGGAAGGGGTCGAACGAGCGAATCTGAAAAGTGGGCGGGGTTAGGTTTAGGCAAGGGGTGGTGTGGTTAGGGTAAGGGTCTAAGGAACCTGACTAGGCATAGAATCGAAGTCCAGAACCTCTGAATAAGAAAGTCGCTAAAACAGCTAGGGTTAAGGTAAGGATTAGGGATGAAAGCACATTGGAGAAGGAGATATTCTTGAATAACTTTTTTTCTGAAGGTCGTAGAGACTTGGAAAGTGGTTTCTATTGAACTAATGTGGGTCCTGCGGATCGATTGGTGCCATCCCCGAGCTCCTACGACCTTCGGAAGGGGTCGAAGTAGCAAATGGCCGAAAAGCCGAGGAGATATTCTTGAATAACTTTTTTTGTGAAGGTCGTAGAGAGTGGGAGAGGGCATTTGTTTCTGGCAAGTGGGGTATTGCGCATCGATTGGTACCATTTTCGAGCTTCTACGACCTTCGGAAGGGGTCGAACGCCCAAATCCCCAAAAGTGGGAGGGGCTAGTTCGGAATTTCTGATTTCTGGTGGAATTTGTGTCGATCTTACCTGCATTCTTACCTTTCAGGTTGAACGAAGAGGGGCCTGATGTGTGTCCAGACCACTGCCTATTTGGCCCCCCATGATTGGGCCCCCAGAAGAGCTCCTGTGCCCCATACACCGCACGGCCCAAGGAGATGCTTCACTGTCATTCTTCCAAGCGACTGATTTTGGATTTCTCCAAGATTTGTCTAATGAGCTGTTTGATCTGTGGGGCACTTGTCTTGTGTGTGAGTTCACCTTGGTCATGGTTTTTCCTGAATTTAGGGTTTTGAATTTGATGTGATAAAATGACATTTCTGAGGAGAATTCTCTGTTGGGATGGTGAATATCCTGTAATTTTGAGTTTTGGTGTCTTCTATGCCGAGATATTTGAGAGAAACGGGATTGTAATTAGGCAGCCTCATTAGCATAGCCTGCTGAGGAGATATTCTAGAATAACTTTTGCTGTGAAGGTCGTAGAGACTTGGAAAGGGCGTCTGTCTCTACTAAATGGGGTACTGCGGATCGATTGGTACCATCGCCGAGCTTCTAGGACCTTGGGAAGGGGTCGAACGAGCGAATCTGAAAAGTGGGCGGGGTTAGGTTTAGGCAAGGGGTGGTGTGGTTAGGGTAAGGGTCTAAGGAACCTGACTAGGCATAGAATCGAAGTCCAGAACCTCTGAATAAGAAAGTCGCTAAAACAGCTAGGGTTAAGGTAAGGATTAGGGATGAAAGCACATTGGAGAAGGAGATATTCTTGAATAACTTTTTTTCTGAAGGTCGTAGAGACTTGGAAAGTGGTTTCTATTGAACTAATGTGGGTCCTGCGGATCGATTGGTGCCATCCCCGAGCTCCTACGACCTTCGGAAGGGGTCGAAGTAGCAAATGGCCGAAAAGCCGAGGAGATATTCTTGAATAACTTTTTTTGTGAAGGTCGTAGAGAGTGGGAGAGGGCATTTGTTTCTGGCAAGTGGGGTATTGCGCATCGATTGGTACCATTTTCGAGCTTCTACGACCTTCGGAAGGGGTCGAACGCCCAAATCCCCAAAAGTGGGAGGGGCTAGTTCGGAATTTTTGATTTCTGGTGGAATTTGTGTCGATCTTACCTGCATTCTTACCTTTCAGGTTGAATGAAGAGGGGCCTGATGTGTGTCCAGACCACTGCCTCCTTGGCCCCCCATGATTGGGCCCCCAGAAGAGCTCCTGTGCCCCATACACCGCACGGCCCAAGGAGATGCTTCACTGTCATTCTTCCAAGCGACTGATTTTGGATTTCTCCAAGATTTGTCTAATGAGCTGTTTGATCTGTGGGGCACTTGTCTTGTGTGTGAGTTCACCTTGGTCATGGTTTTTCCTGAATTTAGGGTTTTGAATTTGATGTGATAAAATGACATTTCTGAGGAGAATTCTGTCTTGGGATGGTAAATATCCTCAAATTTTGAGTTTTGGTGTCTTCTATGCCGAGATATTTGAGAAAAACGGGATTGTAATTAGGCACTCCCAGCATGCATTGCGTGGGTTAGGAGATATTCTTGAATAACTTTTGCTGTGAAGGTCGTAGAGACTTGGAAAGGGCGTCTGTCTGTACCAAATGGGGTACTGCGGATCGATTGGTACCATGCCCGAGCTTCTAGGACCTTGGGAAGGGGTCGAACGAGCGAATCTGAAAAGTGGGCGGGGTTAGGTTTAGGCAAGGGGTGGTGTGGTTAGGGTAAGGGTCTAAGGAACCTGACTAGGCATAGAATCGAAGTCCAGAACCTCTGAATAAGAAAGTCGCTAAAACAGCTAGGGTTAAGGTAAGGATTAGGGATGAAAGCACATTGGAGAAGGAGATATTCTTGAATAACTTTTTTTCTGAAGGTCGTAGAGACTTGGAAAGTGGTTTCTATTGAACTAATGTGGGTCCTGCGGATCGATTGGTGCCATCCCCGAGCTCCTACGACCTTCGGAAGGGGTCGAACGAGCAAATGGGTTAGGGTTAGGGTTAGGGTTAGGGTTAGGATTAGGGATGAAAGCACATTGGAGAAGGAGATATTCTTGAATAACTTTTTTTCTGAAGGTCGTAGAGACTTGGAAAGTGGTTTCTATTGAACTAATGTGGGTCCTGCGGATCGATTGGTGCCATCCCCGAGCTCCTACGACCTTCGGAAGGGGTCGAACGAGCAAATGGCCGAAAACCCGAGGAGATATTCTTGAATAACTTTTTTTGTGAAGGTCGTAGAGAGTGGGAGAGGGCATTTGTTTCCGGCAAGTGGGGTATTGCGCATCGATTGGTACCATTTTCGAGCTTCTACGACCTTCGGAAGGGGTCGAACGCCCAAATCCCCAAAAGTGGGAGGGGCTAGTTCGGAATTTTTGATTTCTGGTGGAATTTGTGTCGATCTTACCTGCATTCTTACCTTTCAGGTTGAATGAAGAGGGGCCTGATGTGTGTCCAGACCACTGCCTCCTTGGCCCCCCATGATTGGGCCCCCAGAAGAGCTCCTGTGCCCCATACACCGCACGGCCCAAGGAGATGCTTCACTGTCATTCTTCCAAGCGACTGATTTTGGATTTCTCCAAGATTTGTCTAATGAGCTGTTTGATCTGTGGGGCACTTGTCTTGTGTGTGAGTTCACCTTGGTCATGGTTTTTCCTGAATTTAGGGTTTTGAATTTGATGTGATAAAATGACATTTCTGAGGAGAATTCTGTCTTGGGATGGTAAATATCCTCAAATTTTGAGTTTTGGTGTCTTCTATGCCGAGATATTTGAGAAAAACGGGATTGTAATTAGGCACTCCCAGCATGCATTGCGTGGGTTAGGAGATATTCTTGAATAACTTTTGCTGTGAAGGTCGTAGAGACTTGGAAAGGGCGTCTGTCTGTACCAAATGGGGTACTGCGGATCGATTGGTACCATGCCCGAGCTTCTAGGACCTTGGGAAGGGGTCGAACGAGCGAATCTGAAAAGTGGGCGGGGTTAGGTTTAGGCAAGGGGTGGTGTGGTTAGGGTAAGGGTCTAAGGAACCTGACTAGGCATAGAATCGAAGTCCAGAACCTCTGAATAAGAAAGTCGCTAAAACAGCTAGGGTTAAGGTAAGGATTAGGGATGAAAGCACATTGGAGAAGGAGATATTCTTGAATAACTTTTTTTCTGAAGGTCGTAGAGACTTGGAAAGTGGTTTCTATTGAACTAATGTGGGTCCTGCGGATCGATTGGTGCCATCCCCGAGCTCCTACGACCTTCGGAAGGGGTCGAACGAGCAAATGGGTTAGGGTTAGGGTTAGGGTTAGGGTTAGGGTTAGGATTAGGGATGAAAGCACATTGGAGAAGGAGATATTCTTGAATAACTTTTTTTCTGAAGGTCGTAGAGACTTGGAAAGTGGTTTCTATTGAACTAATGTGGGTCCTGCGGATCGATTGGTGCCATCCCCGAGCTCCTACGACCTTCGGAAGGGGTCGAACGAGCAAATGGCCGAAAACCCGAGGAGATATTCTTGAATAACTTTTTTTGTGAAGGTCGTAGAGAGTGGGAGAGGGCATTTGTTTCCGGCAAGTGGGGTATTGCGCATCGATTGGTACCATTTTCGAGCTTCTACGACCTTCGGAAGGGGTCGAACGCCCAAATCCCCAAAAGTGGGAGGGGCTAGTTCGGAATTTTTGATTTCTGGTGGAATTTGTGTCGATCTTACCTGCATTCTTACCTTTCAGGTTGAATGAAGAGGGGCCTGATGTGTGTCCAGACCACTGCCTCCTTGGCCCCCCATGATTGGGCCCCCAGAAGAGCTCCTGTGCCCCATACACCGCACGGCCCAAGGAGATGCTTCACTGTCATTCTTCCAAGCGACTGATTTTGGATTTCTCCAAGATTTGTCTAATGAGCTGTTTGATCTGTGGGGCACTTGTCTTGTGTGTGAGTTCACCTTGGTCATGGTTTTTCCTGAATTTAGGGTTTTGAATTTGATGTGATAAAATGACATTTCTGAGGAGAATTCTGTCTTGGGATGGTAAATATCCTCAAATTTTGAGTTTTGGTGTCTTCTATGCCGAGATATTTGAGAAAAACGGGATTGTAATTAGGCACTCCCAGCATGCATTGCGTGGGTTAGGAGATATTCTTGAATAACTTTTGCTGTGAAGGTCGTAGAGACTTGGAAAGGGCGTCTGTCTGTACCAAATGGGGTACTGCGGATCGATTGGTACCATGCCCGAGCTTCTAGGACCTTGGGAAGGGGTCGAACGAGCGAATCTGAAAAGTGGGCGGGGTTAGGTTTAGGCAAGGGGTGGTGTGGTTAGGGTAAGGGTCTAAGGAACCTGACTAGGCATAGAATCGAAGTCCAGAACCTCTGAATAAGAAAGTCGCTAAAACAGCTAGGGTTAAGGTAAGGATTAGGGATGAAAGCACATTGGAGAAGGAGATATTCTTGAATAACTTTTTTTCTGAAGGTCGTAGAGACTTGGAAAGTGGTTTCTATTGAACTAATGTGGGTCCTGCGGATCGATTGGTGCCATCCCCGAGCTCCTACGACCTTCGGAAGGGGTCGAACGAGCAAATGGGTTAGGGTTAGGGTTAGGGTTAGGGTTAGGGTTAGGATTAGGGATGAAAGCACATTGGAGAAGGAGATATTCTTGAATAACTTTTTTTCTGAAGGTCGTAGAGACTTGGAAAGTGGTTTCTATTGAACTAATGTGGGTCCTGCGGATCGATTGGTGCCATCCCCGAGCTCCTACGACCTTCGGAAGGGGTCGAACGAGCAAATGGGTTAGGGTTAGGGTTAGGGTTAGGGTTAGGGTAGGGTTAGGGTTAGGGTTAGGGTTAGATGAGAACGGTAATATCCATGGACCTGAAAAATCAGGTCCAATGTTGTGCACGGACCCTCCTAGGACATAGGATGGGTTAGGGTTAGGGTTAGGGTTAGGGTTAGGGTTAGGGTTAGGATTAGGGATGAAAGCACATTGGAGAAGGAGATATTCTTGAATAACTTTTTTTCTGAAGGTCGTAGAGACTTGGAAAGTGGTTTCTATTGAACTAATGTGGGTCCTGCGGATCGATTGGTGCCATCCCCGAGCTCCTACGACCTTCGGAAGGGGTCGAAGTAGCAAATGGCCGAAAAGCCGAGGAGATATTCTTGAATAACTTTTTTTGTGAAGGTCGTAGAGAGTGGGAGAGGGCATTTGTTTCTGGCAAGTGGGGTATTGCGCATCGATTGGTACCATTTTCGAGCTTCTACGACCTTCGGAAGGGGTCGAACGCCCAAATCCCCAAAAGTGGGAGGGGCTAGTTCGGAATTTCTGATTTCTGGTGGAATTTGTGTCGATCTTACCTGCATTCTTACCTTTCAGGTTGAACGAAGAGGGGCCTGATGTGTGTCCAGACCACTGCCTATTTGGCCCCCCATGATTGGGCCCCCAGAAGAGCTCCTGTGCCCCATACACCGCACGGCCCAAGGAGATGCTTCACTGTCATTCTTCCAAGCGACTGATTTTGGATTTCTCCAAGATTTGTCTAATGAGCTGTTTGATCTGTGGGGCACTTGTCTTGTGTGTGAGTTCACCTTGGTCATGGTTTTTCCTGAATTTAGGGTTTTGAATTTGATGTGATAAAATGACATTTCTGAGGAGAATTCTCTGTTGGGATGGTGAATATCCTGTAATTTTGAGTTTTGGTGTCTTCTATGCCGAGATATTTGAGAGAAACGGGATTGTAATTAGGCAGCCTCATTAGCATAGCCTGCTGAGGAGATATTCTAGAATAACTTTTGCTGTGAAGGTCGTAGAGACTTGGAAAGGGCGTCTGTCTCTACTAAATGGGGTACTGCGGATCGATTGGTACCATCGCCGAGCTTCTAGGACCTTGGGAAGGGGTCGAACGAGCGAATCTGAAAAGTGGGCGGGGTTAGGTTTAGGCAAGGGGTGGTGTGGTTAGGGTAAGGGTCTAAGGAACCTGACTAGGCATAGAATCGAAGTCCAGAACCTCTGAATAAGAAAGTCGCTAAAACAGCTAGGGTTAAGGTAAGGATTAGGGATGAAAGCACATTGGAGAAGGAGATATTCTTGAATAACTTTTTTTCTGAAGGTCGTAGAGACTTGGAAAGTGGTTTCTATTGAACTAATGTGGGTCCTGCGGATCGATTGGTGCCATCCCCGAGCTCCTACGACCTTCGGAAGGGGTCGAAGTAGCAAATGGCCGAAAAGCCGAGGAGATATTCTTGAATAACTTTTTTTGTGAAGGTCGTAGAGAGTGGGAGAGGGCATTTGTTTCTGGCAAGTGGGGTATTGCGCATCGATTGGTACCATTTTCGAGCTTCTACGACCTTCGGAAGGGGTCGAACGCCCAAATCCCCAAAAGTGGGAGGGGCTAGTTCGGAATTTTTGATTTCTGGTGGAATTTGTGTCGATCTTACCTGCATTCTTACCTTTCAGGTTGAATGAAGAGGGGCCTGATGTGTGTCCAGACCACTGCCTCCTTGGCCCCCCATGATTGGGCCCCCAGAAGAGCTCCTGTGCCCCATACACCGCACGGCCCAAGGAGATGCTTCACTGTCATTCTTCCAAGCGACTGATTTTGGATTTCTCCAAGATTTGTCTAATGAGCTGTTTGATCTGTGGGGCACTTGTCTTGTGTGTGAGTTCACCTTGGTCATGGTTTTTCCTGAATTTAGGGTTTTGAATTTGATGTGATAAAATGACATTTCTGAGGAGAATTCTGTCTTGGGATGGTAAATATCCTCAAATTTTGAGTTTTGGTGTCTTCTATGCCGAGATATTTGAGAAAAACGGGATTGTAATTAGGCACTCCCAGCATGCATTGCGTGGGTTAGGAGATATTCTTGAATAACTTTTGCTGTGAAGGTCGTAGAGACTTGGAAAGGGCGTCTGTCTGTACCAAATGGGGTACTGCGGATCGATTGGTACCATGCCCGAGCTTCTAGGACCTTGGGAAGGGGTCGAACGAGCGAATCTGAAAAGTGGGCGGGGTTAGGTTTAGGCAAGGGGTGGTGTGGTTAGGGTAAGGGTCTAAGGAACCTGACTAGGCATAGAATCGAAGTCCAGAACCTCTGAATAAGAAAGTCGCTAAAACAGCTAGGGTTAAGGTAAGGATTAGGGATGAAAGCACATTGGAGAAGGAGATATTCTTGAATAACTTTTTTTCTGAAGGTCGTAGAGACTTGGAAAGTGGTTTCTATTGAACTAATGTGGGTCCTGCGGATCGATTGGTGCCATCCCCGAGCTCCTACGACCTTCGGAAGGGGTCGAACGAGCAAATGGGTTAGGGTTAGGGTTAGGGTTAGGGTTAGGGTTAGGATTAGGGATGAAAGCACATTGGAGAAGGAGATATTCTTGAATAACTTTTTTTCTGAAGGTCGTAGAGACTTGGAAAGTGGTTTCTATTGAACTAATGTGGGTCCTGCGGATCGATTGGTGCCATCCCCGAGCTCCTACGACCTTCGGAAGGGGTCGAACGAGCAAATGGGTTAGGGTTAGGGTTAGGGTTAGGGTTAGGGTAGGGTTAGGGTTAGGGTTAGGGTTAGATGAGAACGGTAATATCCATGGACCTGAAAAATCAGGTCCAATGTTGTGCACGGACCCTCCTAGGACATAGGATGGGTTAGGGTTAGGGTTAGGGTTAGGGTTAGGGTTAGGGTTAGGATTAGGGATGAAAGCACATTGGAGAAGGAGATATTCTTGAATAACTTTTTTTCTGAAGGTCGTAGAGACTTGGAAAGTGGTTTCTATTGAACTAATGTGGGTCCTGCGGATCGATTGGTGCCATCCCCGAGCTCCTACGACCTTCGGAAGGGGTCGAAGTAGCAAATGGCCGAAAAGCCGAGGAGATATTCTTGAATAACTTTTTTTGTGAAGGTCGTAGAGAGTGGGAGAGGGCATTTGTTTCTGGCAAGTGGGGTATTGCGCATCGATTGGTACCATTTTCGAGCTTCTACGACCTTCGGAAGGGGTCGAACGCCCAAATCCCCAAAAGTGGGAGGGGCTAGTTCGGAATTTCTGATTTCTGGTGGAATTTGTGTCGATCTTACCTGCATTCTTACCTTTCAGGTTGAACGAAGAGGGGCCTGATGTGTGTCCAGACCACTGCCTATTTGGCCCCCCATGATTGGGCCCCCAGAAGAGCTCCTGTGCCCCATACACCGCACGGCCCAAGGAGATGCTTCACTGTCATTCTTCCAAGCGACTGATTTTGGATTTCTCCAAGATTTGTCTAATGAGCTGTTTGATCTGTGGGGCACTTGTCTTGTGTGTGAGTTCACCTTGGTCATGGTTTTTCCTGAATTTAGGGTTTTGAATTTGATGTGATAAAATGACATTTCTGAGGAGAATTCTCTGTTGGGATGGTGAATATCCTGTAATTTTGAGTTTTGGTGTCTTCTATGCCGAGATATTTGAGAGAAACGGGATTGTAATTAGGCAGCCTCATTAGCATAGCCTGCTGAGGAGATATTCTAGAATAACTTTTGCTGTGAAGGTCGTAGAGACTTGGAAAGGGCGTCTGTCTCTACTAAATGGGGTACTGCGGATCGATTGGTACCATCGCCGAGCTTCTAGGACCTTGGGAAGGGGTCGAACGAGCGAATCTGAAAAGTGGGCGGGGTTAGGTTTAGGCAAGGGGTGGTGTGGTTAGGGTAAGGGTCTAAGGAACCTGACTAGGCATAGAATCGAAGTCCAGAACCTCTGAATAAGAAAGTCGCTAAAACAGCTAGGGTTAAGGTAAGGATTAGGGATGAAAGCACATTGGAGAAGGAGATATTCTTGAATAACTTTTTTTCTGAAGGTCGTAGAGACTTGGAAAGTGGTTTCTATTGAACTAATGTGGGTCCTGCGGATCGATTGGTGCCATCCCCGAGCTCCTACGACCTTCGGAAGGGGTCGAAGTAGCAAATGGCCGAAAAGCCGAGGAGATATTCTTGAATAACTTTTTTTGTGAAGGTCGTAGAGAGTGGGAGAGGGCATTTGTTTCTGGCAAGTGGGGTATTGCGCATCGATTGGTACCATTTTCGAGCTTCTACGACCTTCGGAAGGGGTCGAACGCCCAAATCCCCAAAAGTGGGAGGGGCTAGTTCGGAATTTTTGATTTCTGGTGGAATTTGTGTCGATCTTACCTGCATTCTTACCTTTCAGGTTGAATGAAGAGGGGCCTGATGTGTGTCCAGACCACTGCCTCCTTGGCCCCCCATGATTGGGCCCCCAGAAGAGCTCCTGTGCCCCATACACCGCACGGCCCAAGGAGATGCTTCACTGTCATTCTTCCAAGCGACTGATTTTGGATTTCTCCAAGATTTGTCTAATGAGCTGTTTGATCTGTGGGGCACTTGTCTTGTGTGTGAGTTCACCTTGGTCATGGTTTTTCCTGAATTTAGGGTTTTGAATTTGATGTGATAAAATGACATTTCTGAGGAGAATTCTGTCTTGGGATGGTAAATATCCTCAAATTTTGAGTTTTGGTGTCTTCTATGCCGAGATATTTGAGAAAAACGGGATTGTAATTAGGCACTCCCAGCATGCATTGCGTGGGTTAGGAGATATTCTTGAATAACTTTTGCTGTGAAGGTCGTAGAGACTTGGAAAGGGCGTCTGTCTGTACCAAATGGGGTACTGCGGATCGATTGGTACCATGCCCGAGCTTCTAGGACCTTGGGAAGGGGTCGAACGAGCGAATCTGAAAAGTGGGCGGGGTTAGGTTTAGGCAAGGGGTGGTGTGGTTAGGGTAAGGGTCTAAGGAACCTGACTAGGCATAGAATCGAAGTCCAGAACCTCTGAATAAGAAAGTCGCTAAAACAGCTAGGGTTAAGGTAAGGATTAGGGATGAAAGCACATTGGAGAAGGAGATATTCTTGAATAACTTTTTTTCTGAAGGTCGTAGAGACTTGGAAAGTGGTTTCTATTGAACTAATGTGGGTCCTGCGGATCGATTGGTGCCATCCCCGAGCTCCTACGACCTTCGGAAGGGGTCGAACGAGCAAATGGGTTAGGGTTAGGGTTAGGGTTAGGGTTAGGGTTAGGATTAGGGATGAAAGCACATTGGAGAAGGAGATATTCTTGAATAACTTTTTTTCTGAAGGTCGTAGAGACTTGGAAAGTGGTTTCTATTGAACTAATGTGGGTCCTGCGGATCGATTGGTGCCATCCCCGAGCTCCTACGACCTTCGGAAGGGGTCGAACGAGCAAATGGGTTAGGGTTAGGGTTAGGGTTAGGGTTAGGGTAGGGTTAGGGTTAGGGTTAGGGTTAGATGAGAACGGTAATATCCATGGACCTGAAAAATCAGGTCCAATGTTGTGCACGGACCCTCCTAGGACATAGGATGGGTTAGGGTTAGGGTTAGGGTTAGGGTTAGGGTTAGGGTTAGGATTAGGGATGAAAGCACATTGGAGAAGGAGATATTCTTGAATAGGGTTAGGGTTAGGGTTAGGGTTAGGGTTAGGGTTAGGGTTAGGGTTAGGGTTAGGGTTAGGGTTAGGGTTAGGGTTAGGGTTAGGGTTAGGGTTAGGGTTAGGGTTAGGGTTAGGGATGAAAGCACATTGGAGAAGGAGATATTCTTGAATAACTTTTTTTCTGAAGGTCGTAGAGACTTGGAAAGTGGTTTCTATTGAAGTAATGTGGGTCCTGCGGATCGATTGGTGCCATCCCCGAGCTCCTACGACCTTCGGAAGGGGTCGAAGTAGCAAATGGCCGAAAAGCCGAGGAGATATTCTTGAATAACTTTTTTTGTGAAGGTCGTAGAGAGTGGGAGAGGGCATTTGTTTCTGGCAAGTGGGGTATTGCGCATCGATTGGTACCATTTTCGAGCTTCTACGACCTTCGGAAGGGGTCGAACGCCCAAATCCCCAAAAGTGGGAGGGGCTAGTTCGGAATTTCTGATTTCTGGTGGAATTTGTGTCGATCTTACCTGCATTCTTACCTTTCAGGTTGAACGAAGAGGGGCCTGATGTGTGTCCAGACCACTGCCTCCTTGGCCCCCCATGATTGGGCCCCCAGAAGAGATGATTGGGCCCCCAGAAGAGCTCCTGTGCCCCATACACCGCACGGCCCAAGGAGATGCTTCACTGTCATTCTTCCAAGCGACTGATTTTGGATTTCTCCAAGATTTGTCTAATGAGCTGTTTGATCTGTGGGGCACTTGTCTTGTGTGTGAGTTCACCTTGGTCATGGTTTTTCCTGAATTTAGGGTTTTGAATTTGATGTGATAAAATGACATTTCTGAGGAGAATTCTCTGTTGGGATGGTGAATATCCTGTAATTTTGAGTTTTGGTGTCTTCTATGCCGAGATATTTGAGAGAAACGGGATTGTAATTAGGCAGCCTCATTAGCATAGCCTGCTGAGGAGATATTCTAGAATAACTTTTGCTGTGAAGGTCGTAGAGACTTGGAAAGGGCGTCTGTCTCTACTAAATGGGGTACTGCGGATCGATTGGTACCATCGCCGAGCTTCTAGGACCTTGGGAAGGGGTCGAACGAGCGAATCTGAAAAGTGGGCGGGGTTAGGTTTAGGCAAGGGGTGGTGTGGTTAGGGTAAGGGTCTAAGGAACCTGACTAGGCATAGAATCGAAGTCCAGAACCTCTGAATAAGAAAGTCGCTAAAACAGCTAGGGTTAAGGTAAGGATTAGGGATGAAAGCACATTGGAGAAGGAGATATTCTTGAATAACTTTTTTTCTGAAGGTCGTAGAGACTTGGAAAGTGGTTTCTATTGAAGTAATGTGGGTCCTGCGGATCGATTGGTGCCATCCCCGAGCTCCTACGACCTTCGGAAGGGGTCGAAGTAGCAAATGGCCGAAAAGCCGAGGAGATATTCTTGAATAACTTTTTTTGTGAAGGTCGTAGAGAGTGGGAGAGGGCATTTGTTTCTGGCAAGTGGGGTATTGCGCATCGATTGGTACCATTTTCGAGCTTCTACGACCTTCGGAAGGGGTCGAACGCCCAAATCCCCAAAAGTGGGAGGGGCTAGTTCGGAATTTCTGATTTCTGGTGGAATTTGTGTCGATCTTACCTGCATTCTTACCTTTCAGGTTGAACGAAGAGGGGCCTGATGTGTGTCCAGACCACTGCCTCCTTGGCCCCCCATGATTGGGCCCCCAGAAGAGATGATTGGGCCCCCAGAAGAGCTCCTGTGCCCCATACACCGCACGGCCCAAGGAGATGCTTCACTGTCATTCTTCCAAGCGACTGATTTTGGATTTCTCCAAGATTTGTCTAATGAGCTGTTTGATCTGTGGGGCACTTGTCTTGTGTGTGAGTTCACCTTGGTCATGGTTTTTCCTGAATTTAGGGTTTTGAATTTGATGTGATAAAATGACATTTCTGAGGAGAATTCTCTGTTGGGATGGTGAATATCCTGTAATTTTGAGTTTTGGTGTCTTCTATGCCGAGATATTTGAGAGAAACGGGATTGTAATTAGGCAGCCTCATTAGCATAGCCTGCTGAGGAGATATTCTAGAATAACTTTTGCTGTGAAGGTCGTAGAGACTTGGAAAGGGCGTCTGTCTCTACTAAATGGGGTACTGCGGATCGATTGGTACCATCGCCGAGCTTCTAGGACCTTGGGAAGGGGTCGAACGAGCGAATCTGAAAAGTGGGCGGGGTTAGGTTTAGGCAAGGGGTGGTGTGGTTAGGGTAAGGGTCTAAGGAACCTGACTAGGCATAGAATCGAAGTCCAGAACCTCTGAATAAGAAAGTCGCTAAAACAGCTAGGGTTAAGGTAAGGATTAGGGATGAAAGCACATTGGAGAAGGAGATATTCTTGAATAACTTTTTTTCTGAAGGTCGTAGAGACTTGGAAAGTGGTTTCTATTGAAGTAATGTGGGTCCTGCGGATCGATTGGTGCCATCCCCGAGCTCCTACGACCTTCGGAAGGGGTCGAAGTAGCAAATGGCCGAAAAGCCGAGGAGATATTCTTGAATAACTTTTTTTGTGAAGGTCGTAGAGAGTGGGAGAGGGCATTTGTTTCTGGCAAGTGGGGTATTGCGCATCGATTGGTACCATTTTCGAGCTTCTACGACCTTCGGAAGGGGTCGAACGCCCAAATCCCCAAAAGTGGGAGGGGCTAGTTCGGAATTTCTGATTTCTGGTGGAATTTGTGTCGATCTTACCTGCATTCTTACCTTTCAGGTTGAACGAAGAGGGGCCTGATGTGTGTCCAGACCACTGCCTCCTTGGCCCCCCATGATTGGGCCCCCAGAAGAGATGATTGGGCCCCCAGAAGAGCTCCTGTGCCCCATACACCGCACGGCCCAAGGAGATGCTTCACTGTCATTCTTCCAAGCGACTGATTTTGGATTTCTCCAAGATTTGTCTAATGAGCTGTTTGATCTGTGGGGCACTTGTCTTGTGTGTGAGTTCACCTTGGTCATGGTTTTTCCTGAATTTAGGGTTTTGAATTTGATGTGATAAAATGACATTTCTGAGGAGAATTCTCTGTTGGGATGGTGAATATCCTGTAATTTTGAGTTTTGGTGTCTTCTATGCCGAGATATTTGAGAGAAACGGGATTGTAATTAGGCAGCCTCATTAGCATAGCCTGCTGAGGAGATATTCTAGAATAACTTTTGCTGTGAAGGTCGTAGAGACTTGGAAAGGGCGTCTGTCTCTACTAAATGGGGTACTGCGGATCGATTGGTACCATCGCCGAGCTTCTAGGACCTTGGGAAGGGGTCGAACGAGCGAATCTGAAAAGTGGGCGGGGTTAGGTTTAGGCAAGGGGTGGTGTGGTTAGGGTAAGGGTCTAAGGAACCTGACTAGGCATAGAATCGAAGTCCAGAACCTCTGAATAAGAAAGTCGCTAAAACAGCTAGGGTTAAGGTAAGGATTAGGGATGAAAGCACATTGGAGAAGGAGATATTCTTGAATAACTTTTTTTCTGAAGGTCGTAGAGACTTGGAAAGTGGTTTCTATTGAAGTAATGTGGGTCCTGCGGATCGATTGGTGCCATCCCCGAGCTCCTACGACCTTCGGAAGGGGTCGAAGTAGCAAATGGCCGAAAAGCCGAGGAGATATTCTTGAATAACTTTTTTTGTGAAGGTCGTAGAGAGTGGGAGAGGGCATTTGTTTCTGGCAAGTGGGGTATTGCGCATCGATTGGTACCATTTTCGAGCTTCTACGACCTTCGGAAGGGGTCGAACGCCCAAATCCCCAAAAGTGGGAGGGGCTAGTTCGGAATTTCTGATTTCTGGTGGAATTTGTGTCGATCTTACCTGCATTCTTACCTTTCAGGTTGAACGAAGAGGGGCCTGATGTGTGTCCAGACCACTGCCTCCTTGGCCCCCCATGATTGGGCCCCCAGAAGAGATGATTGGGCCCCCAGAAGAGCTCCTGTGCCCCATACACCGCACGGCCCAAGGAGATGCTTCACTGTCATTCTTCCAAGCGACTGATTTTGGATTTCTCCAAGATTTGTCTAATGAGCTGTTTGATCTGTGGGGCACTTGTCTTGTGTGTGAGTTCACCTTGGTCATGGTTTTTCCTGAATTTAGGGTTTTGAATTTGATGTGATAAAATGACATTTCTGAGGAGAATTCTCTGTTGGGATGGTGAATATCCTGTAATTTTGAGTTTTGGTGTCTTCTATGCCGAGATATTTGAGAGAAACGGGATTGTAATTAGGCAGCCTCATTAGCATAGCCTGCTGAGGAGATATTCTAGAATAACTTTTGCTGTGAAGGTCGTAGAGACTTGGAAAGGGCGTCTGTCTCTACTAAATGGGGTACTGCGGATCGATTGGTACCATCGCCGAGCTTCTAGGACCTTGGGAAGGGGTCGAACGAGCGAATCTGAAAAGTGGGCGGGGTTAGGTTTAGGCAAGGGGTGGTGTGGTTAGGGTAAGGGTCTAAGGAACCTGACTAGGCATAGAATCGAAGTCCAGAACCTCTGAATAAGAAAGTCGCTAAAACAGCTAGGGTTAAGGTAAGGATTAGGGATGAAAGCACATTGGAGAAGGAGATATTCTTGAATAACTTTTTTTCTGAAGGTCGTAGAGACTTGGAAAGTGGTTTCTATTGAAGTAATGTGGGTCCTGCGGATCGATTGGTGCCATCCCCGAGCTCCTACGACCTTCGGAAGGGGTCGAAGTAGCAAATGGCCGAAAAGCCGAGGAGATATTCTTGAATAACTTTTTTTGTGAAGGTCGTAGAGAGTGGGAGAGGGCATTTGTTTCTGGCAAGTGGGGTATTGCGCATCGATTGGTACCATTTTCGAGCTTCTACGACCTTCGGAAGGGGTCGAACGCCCAAATCCCCAAAAGTGGGAGGGGCTAGTTCGGAATTTCTGATTTCTGGTGGAATTTGTGTCGATCTTACCTGCATTCTTACCTTTCAGGTTGAACGAAGAGGGGCCTGATGTGTGTCCAGACCACTGCCTCCTTGGCCCCCCATGATTGGGCCCCCAGAAGAGATGATTGGGCCCCCAGAAGAGCTCCTGTGCCCCATACACCGCACGGCCCAAGGAGATGCTTCACTGTCATTCTTCCAAGCGACTGATTTTGGATTTCTCCAAGATTTGTCTAATGAGCTGTTTGATCTGTGGGGCACTTGTCTTGTGTGTGAGTTCACCTTGGTCATGGTTTTTCCTGAATTTAGGGTTTTGAATTTGATGTGATAAAATGACATTTCTGAGGAGAATTCTCTGTTGGGATGGTGAATATCCTGTAATTTTGAGTTTTGGTGTCTTCTATGCCGAGATATTTGAGAGAAACGGGATTGTAATTAGGCAGCCTCATTAGCATAGCCTGCTGAGGAGATATTCTAGAATAACTTTTGCTGTGAAGGTCGTAGAGACTTGGAAAGGGCGTCTGTCTCTACTAAATGGGGTACTGCGGATCGATTGGTACCATCGCCGAGCTTCTAGGACCTTGGGAAGGGGTCGAACGAGCGAATCTGAAAAGTGGGCGGGGTTAGGTTTAGGCAAGGGGTGGTGTGGTTAGGGTAAGGGTCTAAGGAACCTGACTAGGCATAGAATCGAAGTCCAGAACCTCTGAATAAGAAAGTCGCTAAAACAGCTAGGGTTAAGGTAAGGATTAGGGATGAAAGCACATTGGAGAAGGAGATATTCTTGAATAACTTTTTTTCTGAAGGTCGTAGAGACTTGGAAAGTGGTTTCTATTGAAGTAATGTGGGTCCTGCGGATCGATTGGTGCCATCCCCGAGCTCCTACGACCTTCGGAAGGGGTCGAAGTAGCAAATGGCCGAAAAGCCGAGGAGATATTCTTGAATAACTTTTTTTGTGAAGGTCGTAGAGAGTGGGAGAGGGCATTTGTTTCTGGCAAGTGGGGTATTGCGCATCGATTGGTACCATTTTCGAGCTTCTACGACCTTCGGAAGGGGTCGAACGCCCAAATCCCCAAAAGTGGGAGGGGCTAGTTCGGAATTTCTGATTTCTGGTGGAATTTGTGTCGATCTTACCTGCATTCTTACCTTTCAGGTTGAACGAAGAGGGGCCTGATGTGTGTCCAGACCACTGCCTCCTTGGCCCCCCATGATTGGGCCCCCAGAAGAGATGATTGGGCCCCCAGAAGAGCTCCTGTGCCCCATACACCGCACGGCCCAAGGAGATGCTTCACTGTCATTCTTCCAAGCGACTGATTTTGGATTTCTCCAAGATTTGTCTAATGAGCTGTTTGATCTGTGGGGCACTTGTCTTGTGTGTGAGTTCACCTTGGTCATGGTTTTTCCTGAATTTAGGGTTTTGAATTTGATGTGATAAAATGACATTTCTGAGGAGAATTCTCTGTTGGGATGGTGAATATCCTGTAATTTTGAGTTTTGGTGTCTTCTATGCCGAGATATTTGAGAGAAACGGGATTGTAATTAGGCAGCCTCATTAGCATAGCCTGCTGAGGAGATATTCTAGAATAACTTTTGCTGTGAAGGTCGTAGAGACTTGGAAAGGGCGTCTGTCTCTACTAAATGGGGTACTGCGGATCGATTGGTACCATCGCCGAGCTTCTAGGACCTTGGGAAGGGGTCGAACGAGCGAATCTGAAAAGTGGGCGGGGTTAGGTTTAGGCAAGGGGTGGTGTGGTTAGGGTAAGGGTCTAAGGAACCTGACTAGGCATAGAATCGAAGTCCAGAACCTCTGAATAAGAAAGTCGCTAAAACAGCTAGGGTTAAGGTAAGGATTAGGGATGAAAGCACATTGGAGAAGGAGATATTCTTGAATAACTTTTTTTCTGAAGGTCGTAGAGACTTGGAAAGTGGTTTCTATTGAAGTAATGTGGGTCCTGCGGATCGATTGGTGCCATCCCCGAGCTCCTACGACCTTCGGAAGGGGTCGAAGTAGCAAATGGCCGAAAAGCCGAGGAGATATTCTTGAATAACTTTTTTTGTGAAGGTCGTAGAGAGTGGGAGAGGGCATTTGTTTCTGGCAAGTGGGGTATTGCGCATCGATTGGTACCATTTTCGAGCTTCTACGACCTTCGGAAGGGGTCGAACGCCCAAATCCCCAAAAGTGGGAGGGGCTAGTTCGGAATTTCTGATTTCTGGTGGAATTTGTGTCGATCTTACCTGCATTCTTACCTTTCAGGTTGAACGAAGAGGGGCCTGATGTGTGTCCAGACCACTGCCTCCTTGGCCCCCCATGATTGGGCCCCCAGAAGAGATGATTGGGCCCCCAGAAGAGCTCCTGTGCCCCATACACCGCACGGCCCAAGGAGATGCTTCACTGTCATTCTTCCAAGCGACTGATTTTGGATTTCTCCAAGATTTGTCTAATGAGCTGTTTGATCTGTGGGGCACTTGTCTTGTGTGTGAGTTCACCTTGGTCATGGTTTTTCCTGAATTTAGGGTTTTGAATTTGATGTGATAAAATGACATTTCTGAGGAGAATTCTCTGTTGGGATGGTGAATATCCTGTAATTTTGAGTTTTGGTGTCTTCTATGCCGAGATATTTGAGAGAAACGGGATTGTAATTAGGCAGCCTCATTAGCATAGCCTGCTGAGGAGATATTCTAGAATAACTTTTGCTGTGAAGGTCGTAGAGACTTGGAAAGGGCGTCTGTCTCTACTAAATGGGGTACTGCGGATCGATTGGTACCATCGCCGAGCTTCTAGGACCTTGGGAAGGGGTCGAACGAGCGAATCTGAAAAGTGGGCGGGGTTAGGTTTAGGCAAGGGGTGGTGTGGTTAGGGTAAGGGTCTAAGGAACCTGACTAGGCATAGAATCGAAGTCCAGAACCTCTGAATAAGAAAGTCGCTAAAACAGCTAGGGTTAAGGTAAGGATTAGGGATGAAAGCACATTGGAGAAGGAGATATTCTTGAATAACTTTTTTTCTGAAGGTCGTAGAGACTTGGAAAGTGGTTTCTATTGAAGTAATGTGGGTCCTGCGGATCGATTGGTGCCATCCCCGAGCTCCTACGACCTTCGGAAGGGGTCGAAGTAGCAAATGGCCGAAAAGCCGAGGAGATATTCTTGAATAACTTTTTTTGTGAAGGTCGTAGAGAGTGGGAGAGGGCATTTGTTTCTGGCAAGTGGGGTATTGCGCATCGATTGGTACCATTTTCGAGCTTCTACGACCTTCGGAAGGGGTCGAACGCCCAAATCCCCAAAAGTGGGAGGGGCTAGTTCGGAATTTCTGATTTCTGGTGGAATTTGTGTCGATCTTACCTGCATTCTTACCTTTCAGGTTGAACGAAGAGGGGCCTGATGTGTGTCCAGACCACTGCCTCCTTGGCCCCCCATGATTGGGCCCCCAGAAGAGATGATTGGGCCCCCAGAAGAGCTCCTGTGCCCCATACACCGCACGGCCCAAGGAGATGCTTCACTGTCATTCTTCCAAGCGACTGATTTTGGATTTCTCCAAGATTTGTCTAATGAGCTGTTTGATCTGTGGGGCACTTGTCTTGTGTGTGAGTTCACCTTGGTCATGGTTTTTCCTGAATTTAGGGTTTTGAATTTGATGTGATAAAATGACATTTCTGAGGAGAATTCTCTGTTGGGATGGTGAATATCCTGTAATTTTGAGTTTTGGTGTCTTCTATGCCGAGATATTTGAGAGAAACGGGATTGTAATTAGGCAGCCTCATTAGCATAGCCTGCTGAGGAGATATTCTAGAATAACTTTTGCTGTGAAGGTCGTAGAGACTTGGAAAGGGCGTCTGTCTCTACTAAATGGGGTACTGCGGATCGATTGGTACCATCGCCGAGCTTCTAGGACCTTGGGAAGGGGTCGAACGAGCGAATCTGAAAAGTGGGCGGGGTTAGGTTTAGGCAAGGGGTGGTGTGGTTAGGGTAAGGGTCTAAGGAACCTGACTAGGCATAGAATCGAAGTCCAGAACCTCTGAATAAGAAAGTCGCTAAAACAGCTAGGGTTAAGGTAAGGATTAGGGATGAAAGCACATTGGAGAAGGAGATATTCTTGAATAACTTTTTTTCTGAAGGTCGTAGAGACTTGGAAAGTGGTTTCTATTGAAGTAATGTGGGTCCTGCGGATCGATTGGTGCCATCCCCGAGCTCCTACGACCTTCGGAAGGGGTCGAAGTAGCAAATGGCCGAAAAGCCGAGGAGATATTCTTGAATAACTTTTTTTGTGAAGGTCGTAGAGAGTGGGAGAGGGCATTTGTTTCTGGCAAGTGGGGTATTGCGCATCGATTGGTACCATTTTCGAGCTTCTACGACCTTCGGAAGGGGTCGAACGCCCAAATCCCCAAAAGTGGGAGGGGCTAGTTCGGAATTTCTGATTTCTGGTGGAATTTGTGTCGATCTTACCTGCATTCTTACCTTTCAGGTTGAACGAAGAGGGGCCTGATGTGTGTCCAGACCACTGCCTCCTTGGCCCCCCATGATTGGGCCCCCAGAAGAGATGATTGGGCCCCCAGAAGAGCTCCTGTGCCCCATACACCGCACGGCCCAAGGAGATGCTTCACTGTCATTCTTCCAAGCGACTGATTTTGGATTTCTCCAAGATTTGTCTAATGAGCTGTTTGATCTGTGGGGCACTTGTCTTGTGTGTGAGTTCACCTTGGTCATGGTTTTTCCTGAATTTAGGGTTTTGAATTTGATGTGATAAAATGACATTTCTGAGGAGAATTCTCTGTTGGGATGGTGAATATCCTGTAATTTTGAGTTTTGGTGTCTTCTATGCCGAGATATTTGAGAGAAACGGGATTGTAATTAGGCAGCCTCATTAGCATAGCCTGCTGAGGAGATATTCTAGAATAACTTTTGCTGTGAAGGTCGTAGAGACTTGGAAAGGGCGTCTGTCTCTACTAAATGGGGTACTGCGGATCGATTGGTACCATCGCCGAGCTTCTAGGACCTTGGGAAGGGGTCGAACGAGCGAATCTGAAAAGTGGGCGGGGTTAGGTTTAGGCAAGGGGTGGTGTGGTTAGGGTAAGGGTCTAAGGAACCTGACTAGGCATAGAATCGAAGTCCAGAACCTCTGAATAAGAAAGTCGCTAAAACAGCTAGGGTTAAGGTAAGGATTAGGGATGAAAGCACATTGGAGAAGGAGATATTCTTGAATAACTTTTTTTCTGAAGGTCGTAGAGACTTGGAAAGTGGTTTCTATTGAAGTAATGTGGGTCCTGCGGATCGATTGGTGCCATCCCCGAGCTCCTACGACCTTCGGAAGGGGTCGAAGTAGCAAATGGCCGAAAAGCCGAGGAGATATTCTTGAATAACTTTTTTTGTGAAGGTCGTAGAGAGTGGGAGAGGGCATTTGTTTCTGGCAAGTGGGGTATTGCGCATCGATTGGTACCATTTTCGAGCTTCTACGACCTTC
The DNA here is from genome assembly GCF_947347685.1 of Pleuronectes platessa. Taxonomy (NCBI): domain Eukaryota; kingdom Metazoa; phylum Chordata; class Actinopteri; order Pleuronectiformes; family Pleuronectidae; genus Pleuronectes; species Pleuronectes platessa. Next base: position 26,642,191 of record NC_070637.1, read on the forward strand.
GGAAGGGGTCGAACGCCCAAATCCCCAAAAGTGGGAGGGGCTAGTTCGGAATTTCTGATTTCTGGTGGAATTTGTGTCGATCTTACCTGCATTCTTACCTTTCAGGTTGAACGAAGAGGGGCCTGATGTGTGTCCAGACCACTGCCTCCTTGGCCCCCCATGATTGGGCCCCCAGAAGAGATGATTGGGCCCCCAGAAGAGCTCCTGTGCCCCATACACCGCACGGCCCAAGGAGATGCTTCACTGTCATTCTTCCAAGCGACTGATTTTGGATTTCTCCAAGATTTGTCTAATGAGCTGTTTGATCTGTGGGGCACTTGTCTTGTGTGTGAGTTCACCTTGGTCATGGTTTTTCCTGAATTTAGGGTTTTGAATTTGATGTGATAAAATGACATTTCTGAGGAGAATTCTCTGTTGGGATGGTGAATATCCTGTAATTTTGAGTTTTGGTGTCTTCTATGCCGAGATATTTGAGAGAAACGGGATTGTAATTAGGCAGCCTCATTAGCATAGCCTGCTGAGGAGATATTCTAGAATAACTTTTGCTGTGAAGGTCGTAGAGACTTGGAAAGGGCGTCTGTCTCTACTAAATGGGGTACTGCGGATCGATTGGTACCATCGCCGAGCTTCTAGGACCTTGGGAAGGGGTCGAACGAGCGAATCTGAAAAGTGGGCGGGGTTAGGTTTAGGCAAGGGGTGGTGTGGTTAGGGTAAGGGTCTAAGGAACCTGACTAGGCATAGAATCGAAGTCCAGAACCTCTGAATAAGAAAGTCGCTAAAACAGCTAGGGTTAAGGTAAGGATTAGGGATGAAAGCACATTGGAGAAGGAGATATTCTTGAATAACTTTTTTTCTGAAGGTCGTAGAGACTTGGAAAGTGGTTTCTATTGAAGTAATGTGGGTCCTGCGGATCGATTGGTGCCATCCCCGAGCTCCTACGACCTTCGGAAGGGGTCGAAGTAGCAAATGGCCGAAAAGCCGAGGAGATATTCTTGAATAACTTTTTTTGTGAAGGTCGTAGAGAGTGGGAGAGGGCATTTGTTTCTGGCAAGTGGGGTATTGCGCATCGATTGGTACCATTTTCGAGCTTCTACGACCTTCGGAAGGGGTCGAACGCCCAAATCCCCAAAAGTGGGAGGGGCTAGTTCGGAATTTCTGATTTCTGGTGGAATTTGTGTCGATCTTACCTGCATTCTTACCTTTCAGGTTGAACGAAGAGGGGCCTGATGTGTGTCCAGACCACTGCCTCCTTGGCCCCCCATGATTGGGCCCCCAGAAGAGATGATTGGGCCCCCAGAAGAGCTCCTGTGCCCCATACACCGCACGGCCCAAGGAGATGCTTCACTGTCATTCTTCCAAGCGACTGATTTTGGATTTCTCCAAGATTTGTCTAATGAGCTGTTTGATCTGTGGGGCACTTGTCTTGTGTGTGAGTTCACCTTGGTCATGGTTTTTCCTGAATTTAGGGTTTTGAATTTGATGTGATAAAATGACATTTCTGAGGAGAATTCTCTGTTGGGATGGTGAATATCCTGTAATTTTGAGTTTTGGTGTCTTCTATGCCGAGATATTTGAGAGAAACGGGATTGTAATTAGGCAGCCTCATTAGCATAGCCTGCTGAGGAGATATTCTAGAATAACTTTTGCTGTGAAGGTCGTAGAGACTTGGAAAGGGCGTCTGTCTCTACTAAATGGGGTACTGCGGATCGATTGGTACCATCGCCGAGCTTCTAGGACCTTGGGAAGGGGTCGAACGAGCGAATCTGAAAAGTGGGCGGGGTTAGGTTTAGGCAAGGGGTGGTGTGGTTAGGGTAAGGGTCTAAGGAACCTGACTAGGCATAGAATCGAAGTCCAGAACCTCTGAATAAGAAAGTCGCTAAAACAGCTAGGGTTAAGGTAAGGATTAGGGATGAAAGCACATTGGAGAAGGAGATATTCTTGAATAACTTTTTTTCTGAAGGTCGTAGAGACTTGGAAAGTGGTTTCTATTGAAGTAATGTGGGTCCTGCGGATCGATTGGTGCCATCCCCGAGCTCCTACGACCTTCGGAAGGGGTCGAAGTAGCAAATGGCCGAAAAGCCGAGGAGATATTCTTGAATAACTTTTTTTGTGAAGGTCGTAGAGAGTGGGAGAGGGCATTTGTTTCTGGCAAGTGGGGTATTGCGCATCGATTGGTACCATTTTCGAGCTTCTACGACCTTCGGAAGGGGTCGAACGCCCAAATCCCCAAAAGTGGGAGGGGCTAGTTCGGAATTTCTGATTTCTGGTGGAATTTGTGTCGATCTTACCTGCATTCTTACCTTTCAGGTTGAACGAAGAGGGGCCTGATGTGTGTCCAGACCACTGCCTCCTTGGCCCCCCATGATTGGGCCCCCAGAAGAGATGATTGGGCCCCCAGAAGAGCTCCTGTGCCCCATACACCGCACGGCCCAAGGAGATGCTTCACTGTCATTCTTCCAAGCGACTGATTTTGGATTTCTCCAAGATTTGTCTAATGAGCTGTTTGATCTGTGGGGCACTTGTCTTGTGTGTGAGTTCACCTTGGTCATGGTTTTTCCTGAATTTAGGGTTTTGAATTTGATGTGATAAAATGACATTTCTGAGGAGAATTCTCTGTTGGGATGGTGAATATCCTGTAATTTTGAGTTTTGGTGTCTTCTATGCCGAGATATTTGAGAGAAACGGGATTGTAATTAGGCAGCCTCATTAGCATAGCCTGCTGAGGAGATATTCTAGAATAACTTTTGCTGTGAAGGTCGTAGAGACTTGGAAAGGGCGTCTGTCTCTACTAAATGGGGTACTGCGGATCGATTGGTACCATCGCCGAGCTTCTAGGACCTTGGGAAGGGGTCGAACGAGCGAATCTGAAAAGTGGGCGGGGTTAGGTTTAGGCAAGGGGTGGTGTGGTTAGGGTAAGGGTCTAAGGAACCTGACTAGGCATAGAATCGAAGTCCAGAACCTCTGAATAAGAAAGTCGCTAAAACAGCTAGGGTTAAGGTAAGGATTAGGGATGAAAGCACATTGGAGAAGGAGATATTCTTGAATAACTTTTTTTCTGAAGGTCGTAGAGACTTGGAAAGTGGTTTCTATTGAAGTAATGTGGGTCCTGCGGATCGATTGGTGCCATCCCCGAGCTCCTACGACCTTCGGAAGGGGTCGAAGTAGCAAATGGCCGAAAAGCCGAGGAGATATTCTTGAATAACTTTTTTTGTGAAGGTCGTAGAGAGTGGGAGAGGGCATTTGTTTCTGGCAAGTGGGGTATTGCGCATCGATTGGTACCATTTTCGAGCTTCTACGACCTTCGGAAGGGGTCGAACGCCCAAATCCCCAAAAGTGGGAGGGGCTAGTTCGGAATTTCTGATTTCTGGTGGAATTTGTGTCGATCTTACCTGCATTCTTACCTTTCAGGTTGAACGAAGAGGGGCCTGATGTGTGTCCAGACCACTGCCTCCTTGGCCCCCCATGATTGGGCCCCCAGAAGAGATGATTGGGCCCCCAGAAGAGCTCCTGTGCCCCATACACCGCACGGCCCAAGGAGATGCTTCACTGTCATTCTTCCAAGCGACTGATTTTGGATTTCTCCAAGATTTGTCTAATGAGCTGTTTGATCTGTGGGGCACTTGTCTTGTGTGTGAGTTCACCTTGGTCATGGTTTTTCCTGAATTTAGGGTTTTGAATTTGATGTGATAAAATGACATTTCTGAGGAGAATTCTCTGTTGGGATGGTGAATATCCTGTAATTTTGAGTTTTGGTGTCTTCTATGCCGAGATATTTGAGAGAAACGGGATTGTAATTAGGCAGCCTCATTAGCATAGCCTGCTGAGGAGATATTCTAGAATAACTTTTGCTGTGAAGGTCGTAGAGACTTGGAAAGGGCGTCTGTCTCTACTAAATGGGGTACTGCGGATCGATTGGTACCATCGCCGAGCTTCTAGGACCTTGGGAAGGGGTCGAACGAGCGAATCTGAAAAGTGGGCGGGGTTAGGTTTAGGCAAGGGGTGGTGTGGTTAGGGTAAGGGTCTAAGGAACCTGACTAGGCATAGAATCGAAGTCCAGAACCTCTGAATAAGAAAGTCGCTAAAACAGCTAGGGTTAAGGTAAGGATTAGGGATGAAAGCACATTGGAGAAGGAGATATTCTTGAATAACTTTTTTTCTGAAGGTCGTAGAGACTTGGAAAGTGGTTTCTATTGAAGTAATGTGGGTCCTGCGGATCGATTGGTGCCATCCCCGAGCTCCTACGACCTTCGGAAGGGGTCGAAGTAGCAAATGGCCGAAAAGCCGAGGAGATATTCTTGAATAACTTTTTTTGTGAAGGTCGTAGAGAGTGGGAGAGGGCATTTGTTTCTGGCAAGTGGGGTATTGCGCATCGATTGGTACCATTTTCGAGCTTCTACGACCTTCGGAAGGGGTCGAACGCCCAAATCCCCAAAAGTGGGAGGGGCTAGTTCGGAATTTCTGATTTCTGGTGGAATTTGTGTCGATCTTACCTGCATTCTTACCTTTCAGGTTGAACGAAGAGGGGCCTGATGTGTGTCCAGACCACTGCCTCCTTGGCCCCCCATGATTGGGCCCCCAGAAGAGATGATTGGGCCCCCAGAAGAGCTCCTGTGCCCCATACACCGCACGGCCCAAGGAGATGCTTCACTGTCATTCTTCCAAGCGACTGATTTTGGATTTCTCCAAGATTTGTCTAATGAGCTGTTTGATCTGTGGGGCACTTGTCTTGTGTGTGAGTTCACCTTGGTCATGGTTTTTCCTGAATTTAGGGTTTTGAATTTGATGTGATAAAATGACATTTCTGAGGAGAATTCTCTGTTGGGATGGTGAATATCCTGTAATTTTGAGTTTTGGTGTCTTCTATGCCGAGATATTTGAGAGAAACGGGATTGTAATTAGGCAGCCTCATTAGCATAGCCTGCTGAGGAGATATTCTAGAATAACTTTTGCTGTGAAGGTCGTAGAGACTTGGAAAGGGCGTCTGTCTCTACTAAATGGGGTACTGCGGATCGATTGGTACCATCGCCGAGCTTCTAGGACCTTGGGAAGGGGTCGAACGAGCGAATCTGAAAAGTGGGCGGGGTTAGGTTTAGGCAAGGGGTGGTGTGGTTAGGGTAAGGGTCTAAGGAACCTGACTAGGCATAGAATCGAAGTCCAGAACCTCTGAATAAGAAAGTCGCTAAAACAGCTAGGGTTAAGGTAAGGATTAGGGATGAAAGCACATTGGAGAAGGAGATATTCTTGAATAACTTTTTTTCTGAAGGTCGTAGAGACTTGGAAAGTGGTTTCTATTGAAGTAATGTGGGTCCTGCGGATCGATTGGTGCCATCCCCGAGCTCCTACGACCTTCGGAAGGGGTCGAAGTAGCAAATGGCCGAAAAGCCGAGGAGATATTCTTGAATAACTTTTTTTGTGAAGGTCGTAGAGAGTGGGAGAGGGCATTTGTTTCTGGCAAGTGGGGTATTGCGCATCGATTGGTACCATTTTCGAGCTTCTACGACCTTCGGAAGGGGTCGAACGCCCAAATCCCCAAAAGTGGGAGGGGCTAGTTCGGAATTTCTGATTTCTGGTGGAATTTGTGTCGATCTTACCTGCATTCTTACCTTTCAGGTTGAACGAAGAGGGGCCTGAGTGTGTCCAGACCACTGCCTCCTTGGCCCCCCATGATTGGGCCCCCAGAAGAGATGATTGGGCCCCCAGAAGAGCTCCTGTGCCCCATACACCGCACGGCCCAAGGAGATGCTTCACTGTCATTCTTCCAAGCGACTGATTTTGGATTTCTCCAAGATTTGTCTAATGAGCTGTTTGATCTGTGGGGCACTTGTCTTGTGTGTGAGTTCACCTTGGTCATGGTTTTTCCTGAATTTAGGGTTTTGAATTTGATGTGATAAAATGACATTTCTGAGGAGAATTCTCTGTTGGGATGGTGAATATCCTGTAATTTTGAGTTTTGGTGTCTTCTATGCCGAGATATTTGAGAGAAACGGGATTGTAATTAGGCAGCCTCATTAGCATAGCCTGCTGAGGAGATATTCTAGAATAACTTTTGCTGTGAAGGTCGTAGAGACTTGGAAAGGGCGTCTGTCTCTACTAAATGGGGTACTGCGGATCGATTGGTACCATCGCCGAGCTTCTAGGACCTTGGGAAGGGGTCGAACGAGCGAATCTGAAAAGTGGGCGGGGTTAGGTTTAGGCAAGGGGTGGTGTGGTTAGGGTAAGGGTCTAAGGAACCTGACTAGGCATAGAATCGAAGTCCAGAACCTCTGAATAAGAAAGTCGCTAAAACAGCTAGGGTTAAGGTAAGGATTAGGGATG